>NW_019739229.1:1421530-1513621 GCF_002891405.2 Cryptotermes secundus | reverse complement strand
GGGCGTAAGGCGGGCATGGGGGGGGGGGAACTTAACAGAGATTTCCTTTCCGATGACATAAACCGGACACGTGTATGACAATTAGTTTGCGAGATATACATTTTTTATTTTGGATACCTTTCATCCGGACATCATATATTTGAAGGAATAAATTGATCATGGTCTATTTCTTTATTTCAGCTAAAGATAGTTCAGATTCACAGAACGGCTGCATTAATTTGAATAAGTGGACTGAATTCACAGAAAATTATAATTCTGCCATGTGCCGCACTTCCCGCTGGTTGCTTCTGCACTTACTGTGAGAGCCCACAGACATTAGCCTGTGTTCATGCAGAGAGCCTGCACAGTATCTGATGCAACAAGCACGACAGAGGGAGAGAGGGTTACTCTTCAATTGAAGACCTGCCCACATTGAAATTCTCAACTTCTGACGAAGAAAAACATCTCTAATTCATAAAATGGCAAATTTGCCCTTGTGTTGAATTACTTAAGCACAGCGTCATGAAGACATAGAAGGGGGTTGATGTATAGCTTCACCATTCTTGATCTGGGCACTAGATGGAGGTGAGCGGTCAACTTCATGCTACTGCCACCTTATTCTCGAGGAAAGAGCTCCAGGTACCCGTAGGATAGGAGGCTGGGTGGACCGTAGTGGGGAGAGAAAAATCTTGCCAAGTCGGGAGATGAATACTGGCTGTCAAGCCCGTAGAAAGTTGTTATATCAAACGAGTTATCCCTAGAATTCATACTACATAAAATATTGTATTTGCTTCTAATTTATGTAAGATTATTACAAAAAAAAACTTGAGTTGAAAACTTTTTAAAATTATTTTGTTGCTATTATCGTAATCATTATTATATTACATAACTGGACTAACTCCATAGAACTGAGCCCTTCTTGAGAAGAGGCCATTAGTGAAGCTACTCAAGAATTTACCATCGTCTTTTGTAACCCGGAAGTTCACTACCGTGTTCACAAGAGCCGACACCAGTCCATATCCTGAGCCAGATTAATCCAGTCCATAGCATCCAATACTATTTCTCTAAGGTCCATTCTAATACTATCCACGTACCTACGTTTTGGTCTTCCCAGTGGTCTCTCTCCCTGGCTTTCTCAACAAAATCTTATATGCATTCCTCTTCTCCTCAATTCGTTCTACATGCCATACTCATCTCACCCTTCTTGACTTGATCATTGTAATTACTCTTTGAGAAGAGCAGAATACTGTTACAACCACAATTTACACTTGCCTTCTACAAATCTATCATCTGTACAGAAAGGAGTACTCTTTTCTGGAAGTAAGATTTATAACCACTTACCATTAAATATTAAAATGCTATCTAAAGATATTAAGCATTTCAAATCTTCATTAAAAACCTACCTTACAGAACATGCATTCTATAGTATTGATGAATATTACCAATTAACTTCCTAATGAATATGGTTCTTTTTATATTTCTTGCCCTTTTTACATTTTGATTAGTTGTGGGAGGTCTTCCCACTGTTAAGTTCAATTCATTCATGTTTCATTGTCTTCACTATTATCTTGTGTATTTGTTCAAACTGTGTTTTGTGACACTGTTGTGCAATACTGTGTTTTGCTTTGTGTCTTTGATCAAAATGTGTTTTGTGACACTGCTGTTATGCAATACTGTGTTTTACTTTATGTCCTTATTGTGCTCATTATGAATGTATGTATATATCATTATTTTATGTTTATATTATATTTGTATCTTGACAGGTTCTATATCCCATAGGTTGGTTTGACCTTGTATGGATTAACAGAATGCAAATAAATGAATGAATGAATGAATGAAAGTTATGCAACTCGGCTTGCCACATTCTTTCACGTTGGTGTCTTGCTGGGCATATTGAACCCTGAAGCTTAAGGAAATATATTCCGCCGAAACATCGGTTGACTATCAACGGGCTGCTCTCCGCTATATTTCAGTCTATTTGGAAGCAAGAGAAAGTCGACTCGTTTACCATTCAGGACGGGCGCTGTGTGTATGGGAGCACTGAGTGCCAGGCATCGAGCGCAACTGAATTCTGTTCAACGGTTCGAATCGTACACGGCCTGCATAATATAAGAGCAAGGATTTGTAGGGCTCGATGTCTGCAATATGAAGTAGGTAAAAGGTAAAGCTGTCCCTGTAACAAGCCGTGGAGGCCCATAGGGTTGTGAGACGTCGAGGCTTCGCACATTATCTAGAAAATCGGCTCACAGATGGCGGTGAGATTGTTAGCCTTACGCACCGGCCGCCCTTTACCCCCCAGGAATATTCCTGGTACGAATTTCTGTTAGAGACTGACTCGACCCCTGGACCAAAATGCGGCTGGAAGGATTAGGTCAATTGAAAAATCCAATGACCTGATCTGAAATTGAACCCGAGACCTTGCGATTTGTAATACAGTGCCTCAACCAACTACGCTATCGGGTGTAATATGAAGTAGGCTTCATGAATTCCACCCAGAACTCCTTGCTAATCACAGTCTCTCATATTTCCCAAGTGTTACCAAAATGTTGCGATTATGTGAATTATGTGATTGGTCATGTTTTACGCAGAAACTGCCTTCTAAAAGAAGTTATTGAAGGAAAGATAGAGGGGCGGATAGAAGTGACAAGAAGACGAGGAAGAAGGCGTAAGAAGATGCTGGATGACCTTTGGGACAGAAGAGGATACTGTCATTTGAAGGAGAACGCTCTAGATCGCATTAAGTGGAGGAATTGTTTTGGAACAGACTGTGGACCTGTCGTCTGACAGATTACTGATGATGATGATGATGTGAATTCCTTCTACCAGTTGCAATACATGCAAAATAATTAGCCTCGATAAATGAAACCCTGAAATCGTACAATTAACGTGAACGTCTCTACGTACACATATAAATGTACATGTAGACGCTACAAGGTTTTTGTGCCGAATAAAACTGAACGACCTTTTAGCGTGCAGCCACACGTGAAAACTTGACGACAACCAACTATATTCAGAAGGTAATTTTATATGAAAAGGTTTAGCAGCATGCAAGTCTGTTCGATACAAATGTTTAAGGAACAGTATGTCGCTCGCATGCTGGGAAATTCAATTACATAAAAAAGCAATTTGGCAATACGATATATCTGTGAACATTTTCATCTCTTACAAAGCGTTACCATTTAAAACTTCGCTCCATGAGAAGTAACCGGTACCGCTAGCACAGCGGTATATGATCTGACACACGATGAGAAATAAAAATATGAGGCAAACTTCCCACAGAGAGTCCACTATAGCGACTGAGTTTTATCATGTTTATACTCGGCTGTTTCACGCAAATACCATGATATTCTTCGTCCATGATCATTCTAACTCATCTCAGTTGATGTTCTATAACCACAACAGTTGATACGACCTATTTATATAATCAAATAGACAAGGATACAACACAGTGAGCTGTAAAGGCAGAGTGCCTTCCAAAGACGATTTGTCAAACTTATGTTACATATAAGGGAGAGTCAGTAGAAAAGTTACAAATGGATACAAAATGTAGAGCATTTGATATTTTAACCTAGAAAAAATTAATATTCATTTCTTGACATACCCTTCACCAACACTGATACACTTGTCCCATCCCTTTACTAGTGCGTCGAAGCCCGCAGCATAGAAACCATTAGACTGTTGTCTCAGCTAATTCAGCACCTAGACGGGCATGATTTGCGACTTTCGAAAGTTCGTGAGAGAATTTCTAGACACATTTGTGAACCGTTTTATGTCACAAATACTTCCCACCATAAACAGGAAACATTTCTTTATAAATATCCTTTGCACTGAGTTCTTTTGATCACAAAGACGCACAACAGAATGATGCTCTTCGACAGAACAATCCTCAAGCGCGGTCGCCATCCTGACTACTGAAACCAGCTTCTGAACTTGCGCATGCGCATCTTCTACCTAGACTGTGATGAAGCTGGACCGTGCTGCTACCTAGTTATACACGTAGGAAACCCATTACACCTATTTCAGCTGCTTTACTTCCATCTGTGTCCTATTTACGGACTCTCTCTCGTATTATCTGAGTACCAACAGATTATTTCGCTTTTACAAATAATGAAACAAATTTTGCAAGCAGTTTTTGTTTTTCGCAGCCTGTATCCATGTTACAGCAGTCATTATATCTCTGTGAATGGAAGAAGAATAAAAAGCTTAAAATGAGAATTAGTTTCGTCAACACGCTGAAACGAAGTCATTATTTGCAAATGGCGTGAGGTTAATTGGAGTTGGTGGCAAGTTGGAATCCAGCAGCCATCGATTTGCACACGTGACAACAAGCACTTCTTTGCCCTGTAACTGGGAATATGCGACTCAGACGTGACGGAGGAATGTGAAATCAAATGAAGCCCGACAATAAATTGCCCTCTGGCTTCACTGAAACGTGATGCACGCTGAAATGTTTATGCATCTCTGACTTTCACGAAGCTCCATCCCGCAGTATGGTCACATATACAATAATAATTATAATTATTATGAAGAGCTTCATAACTTGTACTCTTATACAAGTATAATTAGAATGATCAAGACAAGGAGCATGAGGTGGGCAGGCCATGTAGCTCGAATGGGGGAAACCACGAATGTGTAGAGGATATTGGTGGGAAAGCCAGAAAGAAAGAGACCACTGGGAAGACTAAGGCGTAGGTGGGTGGACAATATTGAAATGGATCTTAGAGAGATAGGATGGGATGGTATTGATTGGATTGATCTAGTTCAGGATAGGGACCAGTGGATGGCTCTTGTGAATACGGAAATAAACCTTCGGATTCTATAAAAAGCTGGGAAATTCTTGAGTAGCTGCAGAATTGGCGGCTCCTCCAGAAGGGCTCAGCTCCATGAGTAAGTATGTAAGTAGTTATTTGCATTAACAACAGCCTCTGTGGTCTAGTGGTCAGAGTTCCTGGTTACAGATCCAGAGGTCCGGGTTCGATTCCCGGCGCTACCAGATTTTCTGAGAGGTCGTGGGTCTGGGACGGGGTCCACTCAGCCACGTGAGGATAACTGAGGCGCTCTTTCAAGGAAATAGCGGCTCCGGTCTGTAAAACCGAGATTAACTGCCGTGGGGATTCGTTGCGCCGACCACGCGAGAGTCTCTATCTGCTAAAGTTGGCACTAACTCCGCCGACAAACGGCATTCCCTTGGTTGGTATAGTTCGCTTGCAGACAAAAGCACGGAGTTTGTTTTATTTTGTTTTGTTTGTATTACGTGCATTATCATCATATTAATAATCATAACGCACATTCTGTTAATGTTGACAAGCAGCGATTTAGACTGCAAACCTAACATGCAACTACGGGATTTATATTTAGCTTATGGAAAATGATGTGTAACGGTCATGTTGCAACATAAATGAAACGAGTATGGGGTTGAATACTGTTTACTGTGTAATCCGTAATTGAATTATGCGGTTTACTTCTATTTTGTGTTCTTCATTTACAACTTTGCTTAAATACTGTTATAAATGAAAATCGATTTTGCAAATCAAATTATTTCACAATTATCGTAAAGCGTACATATAAAACGAATTCGACTTTTGCTTCGCTAATTATTAATTTTGTCGAAAATAATGTGGTATACAGTCCTGTTGCTAGGCTACGACCGTGAGATAAGCAGTTATACAACAGCCGTTGTTAAGCAATGGCTCTATAACCATCGGCCGTCACTAGGCAATGGCTGAGTAGCAATCATGTGGGTATCCAAACATACGCGGATGCAACCATATATACAGCAACAGAGGAACGGCGTTTTCTACGTGGTCCGTGTCGATAAGTTATAAGCAGGGCAGTTGGAGCAATAAGATAGGTGTGGGACAATCGCAATTCGGTAAGTACGTGAGCAGGGAAGCAGAGGACATTGTTGGATCCGTCACCAGGCAACGACTGTTGAAAACAGAACAGACACAGAATATAATATAATAATTAATATAATATAATATATTAATATATATTAATATAATAATATAATTTTAAATACGTAGGGAAGCTATTTTATGGAAAAGTGAACATCACATTGGGTGCAGTGGGAAACCCCAATCGAATACCCAGCAAATACGCTTAAACGAAACATCACACGTAAATCTACACGTCAACGTGGCTGCATAGGGCAATCTGTGTAATGGTGAGCACTATTCATAACCTAAGTGCATAATGTTAAAACATCTTATGTGACAGTGTTTCCTGCTCGTAGTGGTGCGCATCTGAAGATGATTCTTTTGAATCGAAACATGTAAGGCGAATAAAGACTGAAGTATTGTAAACCTGTATGTCATACTGGACTGAAAGTTATCTAGTTTGAGACTGAGAAGACTTAGTGCGTGCTGTAGTGAAGTGCAGAGTGTGTGAATTAGCAATAGCGCTATAGTTACTTGTAGTTACGTTCTGTAAGTGCTCAAAAAATCCAGTTACCAAACCAAAACCAGTCTGAAGTCATCTAACACGTGACAGCAGTAAAGGTGGGCGTTGATGGCATTGATATTTGTAATGGGTCGTGTAGAAGAAATTTCTTAAATCTTCATGATACATGGGGGTTATGTTAGAGAGCCACTCATCGATTCTACATATGCCTATCATTATATACCGTCCAATTTAATTTCAATCGGTTTCTTCATTTCTGGGATAGAATTTTCAAACAGACTCCATTCCCGTATGCGGAATGGAACCTAATCAGAGAAGACGCTGATTACGAGGCAGTCACAGTTGTTTCATAACTTCAGCTCTAGGGATTTGTCTGCGTCAGATCTTAAGTACTCCGATGTTTCGGCGTATATTCCTGTCGCCATACTAAGGATAAGTACTTCTACAAATCACGCTGAGATTTTAAGGCAGGACGTTGTTAATCCCCGAAAGAAACGAAGTTACTCATGGGATTCGGGCACCCGTGAAATTTCAAGAGAAGACATCTATTAATGTTTGTTTTCGTTAGATATTTACCTGTGTAAATGTGTTCAAAGCCGGTCACGGTAGCCGAGCGGTCTAAGGCATGCACTGTCTTCGCTCGCTCGGAAGCCGAGATCGTGGGTTCGAATCCCACTCAGGGCATGGATGTTTAGTTTGTGTGTGTGCGTTTTTCTGTGTTTGTGTACAGGCCTTGTGAAGAGCTGATCACCCGCCCAAGGAGTCCTACCGTATGTGTAAGATCTAGAAAAACCCAGTGAACGGAGAATTTCATGGAGGTAGGCCTAGGCCCACTGGGGCTGTAGTTCCAAGAAAAAAAATGTGTTCAAAAACATAAGTTCTTTTTCATACGTGTTGCGCAAGTTTCTAACGACGATTTTTGTTTTAGAAACTGCGTGAAATTTAACTGGGGCTGCATATAAATCAGGAGTTAAAGCTCATAATTACCCGGCATGCAACCCAAAGTAGCTTTTCCGAAAATTATTACGCAGATTTTCATCATTAAGCATTTTCGGCATAATTTCAGGTTCGCTGGACGTGAAATAGTGTCTCCTCCTTATCGTGGTGGTGGGTTTGAGTGCTCCTCACACCCTGAGAGCTATGCCGGCGTTAGTGTAGCTACTGGTAGGGACACCAATGTCCGACAGCTCAACGGGTAGGAGCCAGACGAAGAGGGAAAACCTGGTTCTCCAGATTCGGGGTTGGCCTTGAGGCTAACAACCTCACACCGTAAAAACTAAATTGTCCAGGAACCAGACAATCAGCCTCGGATGGCTGGACTGAGCGGAAATCGAAATCAGCGAAGAAGCTGATAGCGTGGGGAGGAAAGATGAAGAATAGAGAAGAATGGAGACAGATTTTTCGAGAGGCCAAAGCTCACCCTGAGCTCTAGCGCAGAGATGAAGGAAGGAAGGATGGAATGCACGTGAGATGCTAGTAGCCATAACTACTACGAAATTATCATCAGGAAATTTCTCTCGTGTATACCCGCAATTCACTGGTATTTCGAAAGAATATATTACCTCCATCTTCAGGATCGAAGATGTACTCTTCATCAATTTAGTAGATTTAAAGTTGAAATATGTGGCCAAAAAGGTACAACATTCCCATTATGCGTTCATTTATAACACGCAAAGCGTCATCGTTTAAAACAAATTTTGAAGCGATCATGAAATATATATACAAAGACATATTTTGGTGTGGTACTTAATTAATTAATGACAGGGACAATTTCCCTTTAACCTTTTTTGTCTGATAATATCACATATGTCTATCTCGTACCTATCTATCTATCTATCTATCTATCTATCTCTGTTTGTCCGTCTGTCTATCTCTCTCTCTATCTACGGCTCTACAGCCCTTTGTTGGACCTTTGTCCCTTTTTAAGTTTCTTGATCTTACACAGATGGTAGGTCACACGTGAGATCAGCCCGTCGCAAGGCCACTACCTGCACACAGCACAGCATAAATACGGAATAAACGCACACAGATATCCATGCCTCAAGTGGGATTCGAACCCACAATTCCAGTGTTTGAGCAGGTGAAGACATTTCGTGCCTTAGACCGCGCGGTTACTGTGATCGGCGACAATTAATAACAGTTTCATAAAACACAAATTTTTTATTTTCTTCTATATATATCAGACCTTATGATAATACGGTTGAATTGTGAGAAGGCGAAGTCCCTACTTTGAAAGAGAAATACTCTCACTTACAACAATTTTATGTAGAATCTTCTGCGAAATGGTAGCAGTCATTAATATATGGAAAGACTATGTATGTTACTCACGGTAAATTAATTAAGGTCATATCTCTTCACAAATGTGTCTCATTTCCCGCGTCACTTCCAATCTGCAGAGCTTACATCTAACTAATGAACGTCATAATTAAAGTTCTGAAACATATTACAACAAAAAGCATGCAAATATAAGCTACAAACAGGCACTTATCAAATTACTCTGCAAAAAAGAAAGTCTCACTCGTAAATTCTGCGTTTCGTTGGTACTACAATTATTATTTCCGTTTTCACTTCGTTCATGTAACATGAAGCGAGACAGGTAACACGGTTTGTACGAAGCTGTACCCAGGGCGAACGGATGTAATGAACTGTAAACTGTCCTAAAACACAAAATTAACAAGAAGTTTGACAAATAAAAAAAAGACACGCAGTAACACCGATATAGGCCGCGCCATAGCTCAAGCGGTTAGTCTCTGGCTTCCCACCGCGGCGGTCTGGGTTCGATACCGGGTCTGGTCAAGTGGGATTTGTGGTGGACAAAGTGACGCTGGGGCAGGTTTTCTCCGAGTACTTCTCTTTCCTCTGCAAATCTTCATTCCACCAATTGCTCCACAATCACCCTCACCTATCATGGGGCTGGTACAATAGGCCAGAAGTGGCCGCAGTACAAGGGACTTAGTCCCACCCCACTAGCAATAAAAAAACACCCACATAAACTCAAGGGTGACTGATTTCTGAGTTTCGATATATATGACTATAGACTTTCAGACTGTTCGAACCGATCTCTATAACTATCTCCACTGAATAGCTTAGGCCGTGAGTGTGAAAATCTGAAGGGTGCTTAGCTAGTTACGAACCTGCTCACTTAATCAAATTCAAATTTACACAACAGCTAGCAATTGAACTGTATCCTGAACCAGTTCAGCTGAGTCCACAATAACACACACTATATCTTAATATTTGCCTCATGTGTGTATGTGTAAGAACTGCAGGTGATATATTATTTCAGTTTTTCAGGCTAACGCTTTTTATTCAATTTTCTCACTCATTCTCCAACATATATCACCCTCGCCTCATGTTCTGTGATATAATTAAAAAGCTATCCCTGTAACAGGCCTTGGAGGCCCATAGGGTTGTGAGTCGCCGAGGCTCCCACATTTTCTAGACAGTCGGCTGCCAGATGGCGGTAAGGTTGTCAGCCTTACGCGCCCTATGAAATAATTACTGTTACAATAGCTCAAATTACGAAAGGTCAGTCCGTGCAATTCTGTGGTTCTCCTTTTCCTTTCTCTGCATCAGGCTTCATCATACATAAATAAAGTAGGATGTTCGTGGGTCTGGGTTTAGACGCCCTACCTAAAAGCCGGAAGGTCGCGGGTTCAAGTCCCGATGAGGTCATTGAATTTGTTTTTCAATTGAGCTAATCCTTCCAGCCGCACTATGGCCCTGGGGATGACTCAGCCTCTAACAGAAATGAGTACCAAGAATTAATTAAATACGTTTCCTGGGGAGTAAAGCGCGGCCGGCGCGTAAGGCTGACAAACTTACCGCCATCTTTGAGCCGCTTGTCTCAATAATGTGGGACCCTCAACGTCTCACAACCCTATGGGCCTTCACGGCCTGTTTCAGGGATAGCTTTACCTTTTTACTTACCTAAAAACCAAGGGACGTGTTAAGCTCAAAACCGGAGACTCACGTAGAATGGGAGACCTGAACATGTGTACCTAGGGCGATTTGGTTCCTAACTTTAATATTCCTTTTGATTAAGCAGGTCAGGTCATGTGGGATTTGTGGCGTACAAAGCGGCATTGGGGCAGGTTTTCTCCGTGTACTTCGGTTTCCGCTGCCAATTCTCATTCCACCGACTACTCCACATTCATCATCTATCATATATCATCTGGGGATGGTACAATAGTTCAGTTAGTGGCCGACGTACCAAGAGGGCTCAGTCTCACCCCATCTCAAGAAACTACAAAAAAAATAATGATATGATAGTGGTCTCGGTCACGTTCCCTGCGCAGCGGCAACTTAGCGTCCTTAATAAAATAATAGAATGGTAGATCCATGGAGAAGAGAGCCGTTCCTCCTCTCCAAATCAATTCCAAAGACCACCTCTTTCCCATAAAGTGGATGGGTAAACAGAAAACCGATCTTCCGGAAGCAGAATGCAACGCTGCTGACGTATTTTAACGACGTTGTTTACAAAAGAAAATCGGATATACAGAAGCTGAGCCATGTTACAGGATTTCCTTTTTCGACCTCTGTGGCTCTTTCGAGACGAGGATAGCAAACTTCGTGCATTCCGGAGAGAGGAATGTAGCAGTTTATGGGACGGTGCATTGCAATTGCGTATATTCCATCTTAACGTAAAAGTTGTCTTTGGGCTTAACTAATTAACACTAGGACCTGAAGGAATATGGGGGAGTGGATGTATAATTTCCACATTTACTTGACATCGGCAAGTAGTTGGTGGTGTGTTCAGCTTCACGCTCCTGCCACTTTACCCCCTGGGAAACAGCCCATGGTATCCCTTGGGCAGGAGGTTGGGTGGACCCCGAGTCGGTCTGGACGACGTGGAGAAGAGAAAATTCTCGATCCTACCTGGACCTAAAATCCGAACACGGTCGTCCAGCCCGTAGCCAGTCCGTATACCGACTTCCATATTCCGGCTCCAAGCGCGAAGTTGTATTATAATTAAGCATATAACGAAACAGATGGGATTGGTCTGGGTTGGCCTAGAGTCCAGGAGCCCTTACTAGCAGAGGGCGTGGAAAGCAACATGCAATTACATTCGTACATGAAATGGGAGCATAGGGGAATTAGCTGTATAATGTAAAGTGCGTTTGGCTGGCCCACTTCTATAAATCATTCATAGTTCATGAGTGCCTCTAATGAGACAATACATGGCATTAACATAGAGTAAACCCTCGCTAATCCGGTTACAGTTAATCCGGATAGAAACACGAAATATTAAAAATGATGTCATACATGAAGGCAGATGAGTCACCTATCTGTTCAGACAAACCTTGACACTTTCTTCAAACCTGCATTATTATACAGAATTACTTGGTTTTGGGACTTCCTCCACCGTCTGCTATTCTAGAGAACATACAGCAAGACATTTCCGAAACTGGATAAGTTTCCGTCGTCAGGTGAGGGGGGAACACAGCTACTCAGCTGGGTCCCTTAGAGAGAGCTAATATTAATCACTAGACCAGTAATTCTGAGTATTATACACCTTCGTCAGAACCCTTCAGAATCTACTGTGTTATTAATGTTACATGTACGCCCACTGCTAGGCAACTTGTTGGTAAGAAGTTTCCCGTGAAGACAGATTATTACTGAACAGTTCTTTGCTAGACCACGCAACGATAGAGGAGGTCGTGTTTTCCATGTACGCGGTGACGTCACAAGAGTGGATAGTGATCATGTGACATGTGTTTTCTGTAGATTCGACTGATGTGCCAATAGGCTCATTTGATAGCGATTACGTGATACGTGTTTACCGTAGGTCTATGTCCGTTCCTCGGCTATATAAGTAAAGCAGCTACAAGTTACGAATAATAGCGGTGGAAACACGCGAACAAGCAAGTAAGGAGATACCCACGGGAACTATTTAGTTGAAAACTAACTAGAAGACGGCCTGAGCCTGTGAAGAGTTAACGGGTGATTAGAGAACTTCATTTATATGTGTATTTGGAGTGTGTGATTCGGTGGGACTGTTAAGAGTTCCCGTGTTAGTGCAGACACGCTGAAGAACTTATTGTAGACTGATTGTACATTGTGCAAAGCATGAATAGAGTAATAATTAATTGTAGTTAAAAAACTGTAGGTTATTAATAAATAATATTACTAATCCGAACCCCGTCTACAGTCATTGTGACATGTGACATTTTGTTCATAAATAAAAACAGTTTCAGAAACTTCTCTCGATGAAAAATGTACTGCCTTTTTAAAGCTTTAAATAAAGGTTCCACAGTGATACTTTGTTATTTCTTTTCATCAAAACTACTTATATTGTTACATTTTCCATTTATTCATGTTGACCGGAAGTAAGAATTACGTTCCTGGCCCTTCCTTCTAGATCACTTCTAATTCACAAATCATTAGTCATTCTACCACTCTGAGCAAGAAGTGGCGATAGCGTGATCGGATAGAGGATGTCACGTGGTCAGCGCAACGGATTCCCACACTTCCATTCAATAGTAACAAATTTTTGAAACTCCAAAATTCTGATGTCGTGCTCGACTAACATCTGTCGTATTGTCCTGTTTCGAGTAAGTATGCTTATAGCCCATGTTTCTACGTACATAAGTGTGTAGCGCCAGGAGGTTTTCTAAAAAGAATCAGTGATCCCATGCGCGACCAACCTCCTTGCTTCAAATATTCTCATTTTAGTAGACACCAAAATTCCGTTGTTTCTGTGATTTGTTGGCCATTTTTCAACATAATATGACAAGAGTGTTTGTTCTTGTCTAATTTCTGTAATCTTTCCTCTTGCTTCTCCCATTCCGGTTCTCAGTTGGCAGGGGACCATAAGGCCTTCCGGCTGCCCTATTTTCATTCATTTGTTGGAAACCTACAGCGTACGAACCACTCTTCTCTTTTATACAAATTTTTATAGCATAACAAATTTAACAATGAATACGCTGTTTCTCTGTGTTACTGTTGAGCCTTACAATAATCGCACGCCTTCTTGTCAGCCAGCAGGACAATTCTGAGAATGGTCATTCGATGAAAATAAATTTATTTGTGGGTCGTTCTGCTATGCCTCCAGACTATAAGGCACATTGCAATTTTGGCCTGTATTTTACAGGGGTAAGTGCTCTTTATGTTCTGGAAAATACGTTAAATACCGTGTGATATTTTATATATATAAATGATTATCTCTTTGCTCAAACCTCTTCTTCCTGGTGGAATTCTATTTGAAGAGCATAAAGTAGCTTGAACTTCATCCTGATACCAGATTTGTAATCCATTTCCTTATGTAGACTTTTTATAATGTTGTATTTTAGCCCTGTTGCACTGATTCTCCTCCATGATATGTATGTTAAGACGTGTAAGATGATGGATATTAACAAATTTCGATATATATAAATTTTATTATAGTTAGTGAAGAGTGTGCATTTTAGGTAATTTTATAAACGACACATGATGGCGAGCAATGCAATAGCTTGACGTAAATAACAGCCTGAGGATGGCACAGTGATGCCGAAACATGTAGTGAAGTGACATGTGAGATTGAGTGCACTACAAGACGGCCTAGACTTTTTATATTATCGAATCAAGAAATCCATAAACTGAATCATGTTATTTTTCTGGATATTATCCATCGTCCTGCTTTTATCTAAAACAACGTCATGCTTATAACTAAAAACACAATCGATAGAGCTAGTGCCTATCTGTGGAAATAGGACTAGCTCTATCAATTGGACCCAACTGAGTAGTTTTTACCTGAAGACAGAAGGAGATCCAGTCTCCGAAACGTTGTTTTGAAATATAAACAGGTCGGTATTTTAGATAAAAACAGGACGATGGATAATGTCCAGAAACACAATATTTGTGCTAATGCACCATCGTCACAAACTTTTACATGTTATAAACTGTCTATTCTGAATAAGCAGCGCTCCAATGAGTGAAGAGTGTTCTCAAATAAACCACATAATCGCAGTTTTGTGTGTAACGGAAAAACATGAAACGTTTCGCAATGACGAACAATCGGTAACACACAGAGCGACAGCCCGAACTGTCTGACGTTGACAGAGGTTCCCATGTTACGCTGAAGGCTCGCCCGAATAGCGACCAGAGGCAATCAATGGAATGAGGGAAGGAAACAAAAGTTGCGGGAATGAATCACTTTCTGGCAAGCTTCCAGAATCATGGCTTCATGCGAACACATTCCGCAAATCGTTATTCAATCGCATACTTCACTCGCGCGGGCAATATCTTCGGAACGGTCATTTTTACGATTTAAGTGAGGATCGCCCTCCTTTCAGTTCGATCTCCTGCCTGTGGCAGCGAGGTCAGATCCCTTGATACCTTACTGGCACTTTAAGCAGCGGGGGCAAAGTGCCAGCCAGCCACAGTGTGGATCTTGGGCCATATCCAAACGCAGGCACTAAGGGCAGTGCGGTATTGCTAAGGACAGGGGTGACCAGCAGGTGTTTAGGTATTTAAAACCTCTTTTTCAAATAACACTCACTGTCTACTGAAAATGTTCCCAATACCAGAGAACATCATTGCGGGACCAGAAGATACTCGAACTTTCAGAAAATCACAGAAAATTTCAAGGAAATGGCCGCCTCTGTGGTCTAGTGGTTAGAGTTCCTGGCTACAGATCCAGAGGTCCCGGGTTCGATTCCCGGCGCTACCAGATTTTCTGAGAAGTAGTGGGTCTGGAACGGGGTCCACTCAGCCTCGTGAGGGTAAATGAAAAGCTATTTCAAGGAAGTAGCGGCTCCGGTCTAGAAAACCGAGATTAACGGCCGTGGGGTATCCGTTGCGCTGACCACGTGACACCCTCTATCCGCAAAAGTTGGCACTAACTTCGCCGACAAGCGGCAATCACTCGGTCGGTATAGTTCGTTAGCGGACTACAGGCCACGGAGATTATTTATTTGTTGTCTGTGTTATCTTGTTCCATATAGAAGTAAACCGCTCTTATTGCCTGGATGAAGTAACTATCGCTCTTGTAAGAGTTGCACTGACATCGCCACATCGCGCAAGTGTCCAAACGAGTTTTCTCAACCGTCTTATCTCCTGTAAGAGATACGAGGGTCACACTGTACTGATGATTCATGCGGCCGACGAGAATGGTGCCGAGATAACGCTTTCGCCCTATATTCGGAAGGTACGCGGTTCGAATCTTGGCCTGAACGACTATCCTTATAATTTTCGTTGTTTTTCTCGGTCACTCTAGGTAAAATCTTGCAAAGTATATTCTTCCAGATCCTTTCCACTCCGTAAACATGTTCCAACACGCAACAATATAAGGTCGTCATCTCTAGGTCATGCCTGAAATACGTGCAAGCATCAATGTTTCCTCCGTGTCCGCAGTGACGTCATGCAGAGGTGGGGGGGTAGTCACGTGACACGTGTTTTCTGTGATCCCTGTCCGTTCCTTGCCTATATAAATGAGCAGAATTCTTTAGCTGGATACACCCTTGTGGAGGCGGGGTCGAATACCTCCAACGTGACCCTGCGAGTCGTAGGAGGCGACGAAAATGGAAGTCTCAAATCTGAGAGTAAAATATGGTCGCGAGTCCCAAGGGACTCGAACCCGAGAAAGACTGCGCTGGCAAGGACCAGCAGCATATACAAAAGACAGACTCGTCCTCTCGTCAGAAAGGGGGCCCCTCAGAAACAAGACCGTAACTGTCAAATGGTAATAATTAATATCTGGTTATGAGCCCCAAATTGGGCAAAACTCCAAGACTTACTGACTGAGTAACCGTCAGTCGCAATGTGACTTTGACTAGCTGTATAATAACAGCGTCAGGAGCAAGCGAAAAAGCAAACAATGACATGCAGTTGAGTAGTGACTGTATCTTGCGTAAAGAAGCAATATTTTAATAATCAGTTGTCGTTATGACCTGTACGTTGTTAATAAATCCAATTACCAATCAAAACCAGCGTCTTAGTCATTGTGATAGTAGCAATATAATAAAATCGGACGTTTCGGATGCTGATGTGGTGGTCCTGAATCGCGAAAAATGTGGAAGCGACCCATGAAAGTGGATTTTGTTATTGGTGCCACTGCTTTAACAGAGTGTGAGAACTAAGTAAATGAATCAGGGATCCTATTAGATCAGCTGTCACGAGGGAGGCCGGTTGCATTTCCTAGCCGTCACATTTTGGCTAGGCAGCACTGTGCTTCAGCTTGATGCTTATCGATTTCACTGTTCTCAGCCTAGATCCTTGGCAGGTGTCAAACCAAATGGGACATCACTCCGTTACTCCTAATATATATTGTGCCACGTAAGGCCGTTGCTTGGCAACGACAGCGAAATAAGCAGCTATACAACAACCGTGCTAACTAATGGTCCTGCAAAAAACAGTCGCAGCTAGGCATTGTCTGAATAGCGATCACGTGGGCATTCAAACAGACGTGAAAGAACAGTTGAACAGCAACAGAGGAGGTGTATTTCTGTGCGGCTCGTGTCGAGATATCATAAGCAGGGCAGTTAGTGAGGAGTTTCTTCAGTCAGTTTGATTGAGCTGAATGAGTTAATAGAATGACTGAGTTAATTATTGAGTTGATTGGTAAGCAGTCAGTTAGTTAAAGGACTGCTGCGGTTGTTCTTTTGAGCTGTTGCTGTTAGAAGCTGTTATCTGAGGCATGGGGATTGTAAGGGTATCCAGAGGAAGGGGAAAATTCGCCGCTGGAAGCCGCTACCAAGCAAAGGCTAGTTGAGATTGTAACAAACTGTGAAGAGTAGTCTGTGTGTGACAGTGATTTGTGAAGTGTCGTATTTCATTTTATGAGTCTGTAATAAATCCGATTACCAATTCACACCCTGTCAAATGTCACACTCTATAAAATATTGACAATATATATATACACACACACAATATCCTTTGAGCATTTCATTCAATTAGATCGTGGAGCAG
Source organism: Cryptotermes secundus (assembly GCF_002891405.2). Taxonomy (NCBI): domain Eukaryota; kingdom Metazoa; phylum Arthropoda; class Insecta; order Blattodea; family Kalotermitidae; genus Cryptotermes; species Cryptotermes secundus. The sequence continues at coordinate 1,496,353 of NW_019739229.1, read as the reverse complement.
GAAACAGAAACTATCTCCAATACAGATTTCCTTTCCAGACTAGAGCAGAGAAGGTTTCATTGTGTTCAGTCGAACTGACGAAAGTTTAGATCGTCAACTGGTCGAGTTGAAACGAATCTTTGCACTGTGCATCCAATTCAAACAGCTAATGCAGTGGGTGACCAGACCAGCTATAAGCTCTTTCTACGATGTGTTAGGTATGCAGGGTACCAGGGTTGGGTGGGGAGAATGGAGAATGTATGATAGGGTACATGCCTGAGCGCAAGGAGCTGTTTCTCTGAAGATGAGATTTTATCAAGTCCTCCCCTCTCTATGGTATGTTGTAGCTACTCGGCATGCAGGTAAAAAACTGGCTCAATTTCAGGGCATGTTTCGATTGGCACTAAACCAGGAACGTGAGAACATTTTAAGTGAATGAAGTACGAGTTTACTTGAGGTACGCTAATACAGGCTAATATTTATTAGCATTTGGTTAATACAAACTGATGTTCGAATTGTTACGTTGATTTCGATTACAAATATTATTCTTCTAACAGCATGACGACTCCTGTTTTTTTTCTACTTTTTAGAATACCGGACAATGGACAAAGTCCAAACACCCAGAAATTCTGAGTGTTATCACCATAGTCTGAACCAATTACAATCTTATCCTCCTCCTTGTTACAACAGCACCGTCCCTTTCTGTACCCGCTACGTGCCTCAAAAATTCAGCTCTCTTAGGGCTAACTGAACGGTTGTTTGCCTAGCATTAAGAACATTATTAAACTCTAAATAAAATTAGGCCGGCCACGATAGCCGAGTGGTCTAAGGCATGTACACTCTTCGCTCGCTTGGAAACTGGGATCGTGGGTTCGAATCCCACTCAGGGCATCGATGTTTAGTTTGTGTGTGTGCGTTTTTCTGTGTTTGTATACAGGTAGAGGTCTTGCGACGAGCTGATCACCCGCCCAAGGAGTCTTACCAAATGTGTAAGATCTAGAAAAACCGAAGTGAACGGAGAAGTTTATGGAGGTAGGCCTAGGCCCACTGGGGCTGTAGTGCCAAGAAAAAAAATAAAATTTGTGTATATGCAGCATATGGATTGAACTGGCACGTCGTGATACAACTTTTACTGATTGCAAAGTGAATAATTAGTTTGTGTATCGCTGACCTCAATGTCTTTACTTTGATTAACCTTTACTGAAAATATACATTAACAACCACAATTTAAGGGTGTGTTGCTTTCATCAATATATTTCTCTTTCTTTCGCTCATTAACACAGCACACAGAACTAATGTACGTTTAAGTGATCTGTCCATTGTGTGTTGATCCGTGTAAGAGGGGGAACATCACATAAACAACGGGTAAAGAACTAGCCGATATCCGCACAGTACCGCAGTTCGTTGGCAGATCAATAAGCGAATAATGAAAATGGATAACTCTCTCATGTTTCTCTTGTTAGTGACAGAAAATGTTGATAAAGTTCATATTCAAGATTATAGAAATATGAGAGAATTTTAATAATTTGCATTCTGTCTATGTCAAATTCTAATAAAATGAGTAGTTACTATAGGATTCTGATGATGGTGTATAACACACAGATATATTGGGTTTTCGGACTTTATCCATCGTCCTGGTTTTTAAGATAACTAACAAAAACACGACGTTTCGGAAACTGGATCTGTTTCCGTCCTCAGGTGAAGGAAAACACGTACTCTGTTGGGTCCGTTAGAAAGAGCTAGCCTCAATCACTGGACTTCAGTTTCCGAAACGTCGTGTTTTTATTAGTTATCTTAAAAACCAGGACGATGGATAAAGTCCGAAAACCCAATATATCAGTCTAATAAAATGCTACAGAATTCATCAGTTTTCTTGAAACTTCTTCCAACGGTCATTTAATGAAAAAAAAAAATTCGGAGTCGTATTGTTGAATATTCCAAAACATCAAAATATATTATATTTATTACATAGAATATATCACGAATACTATTCGGTGTACAACCATGAAGTTTTAATAATAACAAATCTCTTCAAAATTTGGAAGAGATCAATTGTTAATTACATATTTTTAGAATGCAAAATATTACAAATTTTATGTCGCGAAAGCGTTACACTAGCCAAGTGTTAAAGAAAAGATTGGTACAGATATTGCACAATGGAATTTTGAAGCACTTCAAATGCAAAAATATTGTGACAACGATGCCTGAGAGCCTGAATAGAGAAGTCAAAATAAACATTTATTGCTAGGCAACAACTCGGTAAACATATTCCCGCGGCAACGAATTCGCAAGCAACACTCGAGTAACTTCCGTTGATATGCAACCTCGATGCACACATGCCTTAGCAACTATTTTTTTTCTGCGTCATCCCTTCAAAGTTGTTATGAAGAGGAGTTCAGCTGAGGCCGTCTAGTGGGCAGGAGAGTCGAGTTCCGAAACGCCGGCCTGCCAGGATATGAGCCTGGGAGCAGAGAAATTGAATTGAGTTGGAAGTCGCAGAATAATGGCAAGAAAAGAACTGGTTTGTGAAAAGGAGACTTAAGGTGCGAATTAAAGTTACAGTGAGACCGGTTTTAAATCCGTTTCCAGGATACGACTAGTGACGACCGAGAACCCTAGTGCGTATGTAACTGTGAACTGTTAAGTGTGTAACTCAGTAATAGCGCTGTAATTGCCTGTAGTCCCGACTTATGTGATTTGAGGTGTCAATAAATACAGTCAACCAATCCAAAACCGGTCTTATAAGTCACGGAACAAACCACAGAGGTGATAATATTCTCTCGCAAATATTATTTTGTTGCAGGCACGTGAATTTTTTTAAGGTTTGCTAGCAGTTACATTGCGAATAACCTCGTTCTTTGTGACCGCGCCATAGCTCAAGCGGTTAATCGCTTGCTTCCAACAGCGGCGGCCCGGGTTCAAGCCCGGGTCTGGTCAAGTGTGATTTGTGGTAGACAAAGTAGCGCTGGGGCCGGTTTTCTCCGGCCACTCTTCATTCCACCAAATTCTCTATCATGATAATCACCCGGGGCAGACTACAACAGGCCAATCAGTGGCCTGAATTTACGGAATATATTTGACGAAATTTTGTTGCTTTTCTACATATAAGATTATTTTGACTTTTATTTTACGGCTTTCACTGATTCTCAATTCTTTCCGTTCTTGCCAGAAGTTTTGAAAATTCGATAACGAACGACACACACATTACAAATGATTGTTTGCAAATAACTGTCAAGGTATTTCAACAAGAAATAACATGAAGAAAGCAGTCTTCTGGGATTTTGCACTGCTTTTACCGGTTCTCACGGTCTCTTCGCTTGCAGATTTCTTATATTTTTTCTTCTACCCTGAAGATGGAAGCGATACGTTCCTCCGAAATGTCGGTTAACACCACATATACACGGTGCCAAATTCCAGAAGACTGCTTTCTTCATAGTCACCGCCATGAAAGCCTCAAATCTTACAAGGAATAACATGTTCCAGGAAATAATTTTATTTTGAGCCTCTTAAGTGTGCTGCAATACTCTCTAACAACACAGATTTACATTTATAATGGAATGCAATTTCTATTTCGACTAAGAACTTCGTAAACTCAGCTGCATACAAGTTTCTGGTAACGTACACAAGAAACTGTGGATGTGCTTGCTCATCGCTTTCGAACTTCTGGTCTCTCCTCGTTTCCTTTAACCCTATAAACAGGGAAACCGTTACGAGCAATCCGCGGAATAAAACGAGGATATTACAACAATTGTAATGCCATTTGCTGAAGAACTTTAATTGCTATAAGTTTCAGTTTCTAACCCCGCAGTGTTTTGTACCGGTAACAGGAATTCACAGCGCACGGACGGAATTACGATACTTCCAAAAATGTGCAACGCTTTCAAACATCCTGGATGATAAGAGAAGTAAACTTATTCTCCTTAATCACTTCAGATATCCATTGATGGATTTATAAACAAGGAACGCTTCTATCAGCGAGAAACTTCGTAAGACATCACTGATTCCTGTAAGATTTGAGGCTTTCACGGCGGTGACTATGAAGAAAACAGTCTTCATCACTGATTCCTGTTTATCCGACCGCACCGTCTTCACCTTGTACATCAATACTAACCACGGAATGCTAACATTTACACTCCTGATGTTCGGTATGCAATACGTACACTGTGTAATGTGTCAGATCCCACTGTTTAATCGCGGTCAAACCAATACAAACTTAAATTAATATAATGAATTGTGAAATCTATGTAACTTTTCGGAGCACGCGGTAGGGTAGTTGATTGAGGAACTGTGCTACAAGCCTGAAGGTCGCTGTTTAAATTTCCCATTAGGTCATTGTATTTTTCAATTGCCCTAATCCTTCCAGCCGCACTATGGCCCCCGTGATCGACTCATCCTCTAACAGAAATGAGTACCAGGAATCTTTCCGGGTGTAAAGGGCGGCCGGCATGTAAGGCTAGCAACCTCACCGCCATCTGTGGGACCCTCTACGTCTCATAAACTTGTGGGCCACCACGGAGAGTTACAAGGACAGCTTTACTTTAAAAAATAGCACTTCTGACGGAATTAAATTCTTGGGGCACAAAAGAAGAAGCATATATTGCCAGATAGAGCAGCAAACCACGGCAAGATCCTCTTACATTTTGGAGAATAATTGTTAGCAGAATTTTCTATGATATTATTAAAGAGGAGAATGTAATCTTTTAAATATGGTAACTCAAGCCCGCCTCTGTAGTCTAGTGCTCAGAGTTCCTGCCTACAGATGCAGAGGTTCGGGTTCGATTCCCGGCGCTACCAGATATTTTTCTGAGAAGTAGTGGGTCTGGAATGGGGTCCACTCAGCCTCGTGATGATAATTTTAGAACTATTTAAAGGGAATAGAGGCTCCGGTCTAGAAAATCGAAATTAACGGCCGTGGGGATTCGTTGCGCTGACCATGCGACACTCTCTATCCGCTAAATTTGGCACTAACTTCACCGAGAAGCGGCGGTCGCTCGGTCGGTATAGTTCGCTTGCGGACTAAAACCACGGAGATTTTTTTTCTTTTACTGTAACTCAATATGATTTGTGTACTGATTTTGGTAAGTTTGAAAACTTCTCATATTTTACGTTAAGACTTATTCCTCCAGAGATCGTTTTCGTTTTCTCGTGACAACATAGGAAACCAAATACCGTTAGTTCCATTCTTCCCATAAGCACCCAGGACTTTGAAAAGAGTTTTGCAATGCACTTCATACTGCTGCCGTCTAATGCTGTAGACCTTCTCCTGTTTATCCAGCAGCATCGCAGTCCTCTCCAGAGACTTCATGTCATAAAAGCAAAGGCTATAAAAACTTGTATCCAGCTTGTGAATCGGACCTCAGAGACTTCTGTAATGGCCATTCTCTGTGTCTTGAGTCCCATCTCTTGAGATAGCAATTCATTTTTTGCCCCTCAGCAATATCTTTCTTGGCACAATCTGGAACATTTTACGTCACGATATTCCATTCCTTTTTAATTCAGTAAGCAAAATAATTGAAACGACTTGATACTGCGAGAATAATCTTGATTTTACATCAGATGCTACTGTACCTTAACACATTCAATTCTTGACAAAATTTCCAAAATGGAATATCTAATGCCAATATTTCTAAAATATCTCATCATTTCGAAAATTCCCGCGAGAATCTTCCTTCGTGTGTTTTTCGAACTCTCCTGTAAAGATAATATTCTCCGAGACCCAGTTGTGGCAAAAGTTTGCAAGAAGAAGCACATACGAGTGAATTCTATGACAGCAAAGCACAAGTTTCTTATTAGTATGAGCTTGCTCAGGTGTAGACATCAACTTTCGGGTTAGCAGTTCGGTTCTACGATTATAGAGATGTTTTCTCTTCGTACAATATTCAATGATTTAACTCAGCGCCTTGGATTAACAAAAGCTAATTGTCAATGAATCTCCTTCGTCACTGCACAATTTCAACTCTAAAACAGCTCCTGATTCTGAAGCACAAAACTATGCAACGAGTTTGCTGATATACAATTCATAATTACTTCCTCCATCAGTACTGTCAGATCGATTAGAGACTAATACAAGCCGGTCTATCTCACTAATCCTATATCAACACCCTTCAGAAGAAACCTTCATTAATTTGATATCGCATACTTTGAATCAGTAAGTTCGCAGAACAGGAATGGTATAGACGCATATTCTGGATGAAACGGTTTGCAGTCTAAGTTGAATTATATCTCAACATGAAAGAAGAATTTGTGGCTTTTCTGTTTTCAAGTGAAACATTCAGTACTTTAATTAAATAGGTTACGACATCATGCCCATTAATCCTTACTCTTAAAATCTGTTGTAGAATCATAGCCGGTAAAAGTCAAATATCTGGCAGAAAGCATATGGGTATGGCTCTATTATGACGCGTAGATCCGTTGCTAGCCAATGATAGTGAGATATGCAAAATCTAACAACCATTAGTGAGTAACGGCTTCAAAAACAGGCATGTCTGTTCAGAAACAAACGGAAACAGCAAGAGAAGAACGGTGTATTCTGTGATGTCCGTGCCGAGATGTTATAAGCAAAGCAGCTGGAGGAATGAGTTAGTTGTGAGACATTCGCCAGCCGGTAATAACATGAGCACGAAAGCAGAGGACATTATTGGGATCCGTCACCAGGCAACACTTGGTGAAGGCACAGCAGACTACAAAGACATAGAGCGTGCTGTAGTGAACTGCTGAATTTGCGAATTAACGATAAGGCCATAGTTTCCTTTTGTTCACTATCTGTATCTGCTCAATATATCCAATTATCAATCCAAACCCCGTCTATAGTTATTCAAGCATGTGTCTCTATTTATCCTATTGACCCCTTTCGAAATTGACGATCTTGGGACACATTTAAAATTATGGATGGTTAAATTTATTATGTACGACTTCAATAAACCATTCACTGACTTAAATTGAGAAAGTTCGGAATACGAACCCTACCCCTTCTTGCACACACCCCGCTCTTGCTGTTTATTTCCACCTCGAAGCATCTTTAAGCGAACGGCACGTCTTGAGTAGGCAACCTTACAAAACAAAGCTCTGAAAGTGGGTTAGAAGAGATTTCCGGCACGGTGACTGTAGTTACTTCCTATGATGACAATGAAACCCACTAATTCACTAATGAGCACACTCTCCTCATCACACATTGATTATAACGAGCTATCAACGACGCAACAGAGCCAGCAGAATTATGATCTAATGACATAACTTCGACAATAAACACAGTTTTACAATCCGATTCGCCTGTATCTGTACGAGTTCTAGTCATCTAGAGTGCTTCATTTTGATTGGCTGCAGCATCCTCAGTAACATAAACATAAATTCCGTCCATAAAATGTTACAAACAATGCCAATTAACGGGAGAAAGTGAAGGGGTGTGTTTCTCCCTGGTTATTAAATATTAACCTAAATTCCAGAAAAATTTGCTGGTGTTCCTGATCACGAAACATTACAGCACAATACTGCCACGTGCCAGGGTTTGTCTGCGTGACTTATAGGCTGATTTTCTATCGGTAAAAGTAAAATAAGCCGGTCACGGTAGCCGAGCGGTCTAAGGCATGTACTGTCTTCACTCGCTTGGAAACCGGGATCGTGGGTTCGAATCCTATTCAGGGCATGGATGTTTAGTTCGTGTGTGTGCGTTTTTCTGTGTTTGTATACAGGTAGAGGCCTTGCGACAAGCTGATCACCCGCCCAAGGAGTCCTACCGAATGTAACAGATCTAGAAAAACCGAAGCAAACGGAGAAGTTCGTGGAGGTAGGCCTAGGCCCACTGGGCTGTAGTGCCAAGGAAAGTAAAGTTATCCCTGTGCTTAACTAATTAATCACTACACCATGAAGGCGTATGGGTGAGTGGATGTGGATCCACATTTTCTTGATCGCGGTACTAACTGGAGTTGAGTGGGCAGCTTCACGCCCCGGCCGCTTTACCGCCGGGGAAAGAGAACTCGGTACCCATTGCATAGGAGGATGGGCTGACTCCAGAGCCGGTCTGGACGACGTGGAGAAGAGAAAATTCTTGACCCTACCGGTACTCGAACTCCGACCACTCGATTTTCCAGAATGTAGCTTGACGCTATACCGACTGAGCTATCCCGGTTCCAGGTTTTGGATTGGATGACTGGATTTAGTGCAGCCACATGCTCACTCTGGTTCCTCGCTCGTTGATTTTTCTACCATGAATATGCAGGCGGTACGTTCCTCCGAAACGTCGGTTTACACAATATCTACACTGTGCCATATCCCAGAATATGGAATTTTTCATAGTATCCGCCGTGAAAACCTCAAACCTTTGGTTTAATAAGTTATTTTCTGTAGAGATTAAACAGAAATTCTCCACCTTATGAAACCTGTAAACCCGTAGAGAGTGCGCTCTTAAAGTTGCTGAAACGCTGCGTGTCAGATTCACACAGTGCTCGCACGGAAGAAACATGGATATTAACCGGAATTGCACCGACATCAGGACACGGAATGGGTTGCCATGGAAACTGGGTGCAGCTACTTTCACGTCGTATACTGAAGAGGAATTTCATCTTCCACTCGCCACAAAACAGGACAACTATTTTCAAGTGAAATATATTCGTCAATGCTTCAATATATGGTGGTAAACCAACAATTTATGTTAAAAATTATTTTAAAATTTCGCCACTGATTAATATGTTCCTGGTTTTAAACAGGAATTTGAACTTATAATGTATCACATTTCTTAAAAGAACACTAAAAAGTATATAATTCACTAAAAGTGTTTGTCAATATTTTAAAATGTCATTAACTACATACATTCGCTGTTCTTGCTGCTACATATTTCGACCAAATATGGGCCATCATCAGGCAATATTTAATATTTGAGGAGACTACAGCACTGCACACTTTGTCCCTTGTGCCCTCAGACACATCCCTCTATCTTCTGTTAAGTTTCTTCTTAAGATGTTTTCATCCTACTTTATATTATGATGAATATTTTCATCCAAGTTCTCCATTCAATATTCGTAGGCTGACAAGAACGCTAAATTAAAAAGTATATATGACTATGATTCATTATCATGTGAAGAATATTACAGGAAATTCTTAGAATATTTTATAACGTCGACTTTCCTTCAAATGGTCCAACTTATATTCTGAAGTTACCAGGAACTATAGATCAGAAATGCTACGAAGCTGCCATTCATTAGCAGATGCAGAACTTTTTAAAAATTTTCTGAGAATTTCTCTCGACGAAAAATTTCTTTTAATGATTTCGTCTACGGGGTGAGATCATCAGGTAACGCATATTGATAATCATAAAATTCAGTGGTGCAGTTTTTCTCCATAATCCTTTTTGTCTCCTATTTAGGCCACTGGAACTGGCGGAACAAAATACCACAATTACGAACTGTCAACATGCGCAACTGGTAGCAAACAGAATTTTCTGTCACATGGACTGTAAGCACTGACACATTCATTAGAGCTTAATAACACGGGTCTGGATTGGCGAATAGATTTATTGGATATTCACCAGTCGTAACTACAATTAATTATAACACTATCGCTGATTTACACAATTTACAATATTTCATTCTAATTTTCTCAGTCTATTTCCACTAGTCTTCACTATCCGTTTCCTAGCAACCGATTTGAAACACAGGAACTATAAAATCCTCATTAAATTACACGCTCCCAATACCGATGTACTACTGCACATGTAACGTCATATAGTAAGTCTTTTACTAGTTCTTCTTCTGGCCACACAGTCAAGCGAATTCCAAAGTCACATTGCAAGTGATGGCCAGTCAGTAGGCAAGTCTTGGTGTCTCTCGGGACGGACCACGCATAGAAAACATATGACGTGATTCCTACCCAGCGAGTTCATTGGTGCACTAACTGCTGCATAGCAACTGAGCTATAAAACTTCGCTCTATTGTTGCGTGCCTGTAAAGAGGGGTGTTTATCGAGCCGTTTCCTGGCAATGGATTGACATGTTACAATATGTTTATATTCTATCCATATCGATTTCAAAATTCTTAGTTGCAATGGTTTTACAATTATCACCATTCAACCGAAAGTTTCAGTAAGTCTCGCATGGGTGTCACGTTGTCTATAATCTGAAAAGAAATTTCGCTCTAAATTTACCTTTCAATGTCTCACTTCAGATCCACTCACAGTAGTCCACAAAATCTCTGTGTTGTCCTGCCTGCCTGCCCGCCGCCACACGGGGTTAATTCACAAACTCCATTAACTTGTCCTGCTTAAAACATGTCGGCATGGAGCGAGTAGAAAATACCGTTCCTCTGTTCCTATTTACGGAATGATGTCTAGCAACGAACGTTTTATAGTTGTTTATTTCCCTATCGTTGCCTAGCAACGGGTTTACATGCCACAATATATTCCTGTAAAATAGCGCTATTAAGAAATCATTTTTCAAACATATCTATTTATTTGTGATGAAAATGAATTTATGAGTCTGCTCAACACCCCATATTCTCCCTACACTCGAACTACGTAACATTGTGTTCAGTGATATATGTAATCTGAAATGACTGGAGTTCAGAGAGCTCTTTAAAACAAACAACATTAGTACCACCGCAGCGCGGTAGAATAGGGGCACGTTACACGGGTACAGTTGGAAGCACGCCAAACCCGAACGAACAGTTTTGGAGGTTTCCTTCTTTCGCGGCAGTACATCACCGGTATCTCAACTCTTGTAGCAGACAAAAGGAAACCTTGCCACGCACGTCCGTTGTATCAGATCGTGGAGGGGAGCACTGGGTTTGGCATTCACTAGCATTCTCGTGACAATGGCTGTGTTTTATAAAACCAGGGATTTGCACTGAGATTAGTCTCTTTGGTTTGCTTCTCTTGCTTAAAAAACGAATCTTCCTTATATCTTCTGTAATCATACAGAAGACGGAAAGACCAATTTTGGCATAAGCTTGCATTCGCAAGAATTTGATAGTATTTTCCATACGCAGGTAACGGCGAAGATGATATCCTTATAACTTTGACCTTGATTTTGAGTCAGTGGAAAGCTGCTCTGGGTTCATAAACCCAAGTAAGAGGAACGTCCGCAAGGGCTAACAATGGCTGAAAAGACTTTATGTGTGCTGTAGTTACAGTGATTTCTGGAGTGTGTAACTGAGCGAGACTGTAGTAGTTATTTGCAGTTAGGTTCTGTAAGTGTCCAGTAAATCCAGTTACCAATCCAAACTCCATCTACAATGACTCTAAAATCGTGACAATAGGTTCCTGTTTCGTCCTTCTCCATAAATAAATATAACAGCTGATGGAATTAAAAGGAATTTGTTCTAATATTGTGACTAGGAGCTGCCACATCCTTGCATCGTCACTGTGAAAATCACCCCACACCCGGGTTAAACTTACGGATATTTCATGAGATCACTTAAATTATGTCTGCCGGATGTTATTTTTTGTAAAAACAATATATGTAGAATAAAACACAACTTTTGATGCTTAAATTCTTTCGTTTTTATTGCTAGAGTCATGAATTTCTTTAAATAGCAGTTGTGAGAACTAATACGGTGATATATTAAAAGCACGCATGAAAATTCTAGGTGGAACATTTTTATGTTTTAGAAATTACAATCATGAAGACAGTGAAAGTGTTCGGTAATTCAACGTTCAATCTGTAAGTGTCTATTAGCAGGAAATGTATTTTAATTTTCTTATTAGTCTATAAATAAACACCTCTCTCTGGCTGTCTCCAACGGATTGAGAAATTTTGAGTGAAATTTCCTTAGAAATCTCTTCACAGCGATATCACTTAATATACCGATGAATTTCGAAAATATATGTAAAATAATGTCCTTTATCTGTTAACCCAGATAAATAGAACATTTATGATTATCTACAACACAAATTGAGAGTGAAAATGGGATAACTGTTACCCGGTTCTCTTTTCAACATTTTCTGACCCACACGAAGAGAAAGAGAGGAAGAAGGACACAAGTAATAAAACCAGAAGCATGATATTGTGGAGTCTGCTTGACAATCTGCCACAGTTTTAGTCCTGAGTAAGCCACCGCATAGGGCCGCGCATTAGCTCAAGCGGTTAGTTACCGGGTCTGGTCAAGTGGGATTTGTGGTGGACAAAGTGGCGCTGGGGCAGGTTTTCTCCCAGTACTTCGGTTTCCCCTGCCAATCTTCATTCCACCAATTGCTCCACAATCACCCTCGCCTGTCATCTCGGGCTGGTACAATAGGCCAGTAGTGGCCGCAGTACAAGGGACTTAGTCCCACCCCACTAGCAATAAAAAAAGCCACAACTTTCAACAATGGATACATAATTACGGCCGTTACATGCCAACACAATAGAGACTTTAACTGTTGTTACAACTTGCATTGTAATTATAGCTCTTATCTCCAATTCCTGCAATAAAATTCAACCAATCCGGGGCCATCGTCGGTTTAATCTCTAATCCAATTTTAAACAATTTTAGTATCTCCGAGAAGAGCGTCACCAAGGAACACTAATTCCAGTTTATAAAATGTACTTATGTGATCTTCCATCAGCTGGAAGAGCAGTGAAGCAAATTCTCCAGCTGTCTTCCTCCTTGCCTCTAGACGTTCCGTTTCGTTCCCTTTAAATGTACCTACAGAGACAAATCTTGATTTCACGCATGTCCGCTGCTTCACAAAGAGATGGTACGGGACAGAAACCATCTTCCATTTAAGGGAACGTCAGCCGTCATTTTATGTACTGCAGATTTGCATTCTATAATTTAAACAATACTTGCAGTACTGTGTAAGCCCGTCATGGAAATGCGTTTCTCTGATACTTTCATAAAGCACTGGTCCCGATAAGTGGTTACTGCAGATAAATCTGTCATTGGAAATGTCATTTGTTAGTTGCCGAACTGGGTTCAAGATGCACTGCAATCCGCATGAATTGCCTTGTCATCGCGTACAGAAACGTCCGAAATAAAACTGTATGCCATTCTCAGGTCAGTCCTTTATTATACGTGATATACAATATACAGAGTGTTCAGTCAAGGAGGAAACTTCTAACACCGTTGACCGGGCCCAATATTCCTCACAGATTGCTGCTGTAACTGCAACTGCGCGCGTTTATCAGCGCTAATGACTCATTCTGTTATCAACAGTTACAGTAGCAATCTGTGAGGAATGTTGGGTCGGGTGAGCGGTGTTGCGAATTTTCCTCCTTGATTGAAAGCACTGTATTTTATTTTACCATGCCCCAAATATGAGAGTACCGATCAAATCGGTATGAGCTTCAAGTGAGGTAGGGGTGACATTACAAAACCAATAGCAGATTCGTTCTAAAATTTTAGATGACGGTTCTACGGAAATCCGTTCCGCAGTATAGATGAGGCAATATGCAGTTCTACAGTTCTTCAGTACGTAAGCGTACTGCTGCGCCAGAAGATTCGGTCTGTACTCAAGAGACCAAATGAGAATGGAATGGTGAGCTTTTGTGGACAGGGTAAATAAATTTCGGGTTCCTGTACAGCGCTCTGGCTCAAGCGGTAACATTCTGGTTAGTATTCGGGAGAAAACCGGTTCCAATCCGGTTGGCGTACTGCATTTGTGACCGAATATTTTCGTGGTTTCACTTAGTTCCTACAGGCAAATTCTGGGATAATTCCTCAATCAAGCCATGGTCGTGTCCTTTTACATCATTTTCACGTCCTCTTTAATCCCTTATTCATTCCAATCCTCCCTTTCGAAGCTACAAGGAAGAGTCATTAAATACGTCACGAATGGAAGTAAAGAAGCTGTAACAGACGTAATAGGTCTTCTACGTGTATCAATAGGTAGCAGCACAGTCCACATTTATTAAACTTTAGGTAGCAGGCATGCATGTGCATGTTCAGATGCTAACCTCGGTAATAAAAATGGCGACTGTGCTTGAGGAGTGTATTACTTAAGAGCAGCGTAAAGTAAAAACTAAAGGTATCCCTGTAACAGGCCGCGGGGGCTCATAGGATTGTGAGATGTCGAGGTTCCCATATCATCTAGACAATCGCCTCACAGATAGCGGTAAGGTTGTAAGCCTTACGCGCCGGCCACTCTTTACGCCCAGAAATATTACAGGTACTCATTTCTGTTAGAGACTGAGTCAACCCAGAGCCATAGAGGCTGGAAGGATTAGGTAAATTGAAAAATTCACCTCATTGGGATTCGATTCCACGACCTTCCAGCTTGTAGCACAGTGCCTAAAACACCTACGCTACCGCGTGCACTCCAAGAGCAGCGTTCTTTTATGTGTTTTTTGAGGGCAAAAGGACTCAATGCAAAGGATATTCGTTAAGAAACATTTCCTGTTTACGGTGGGATTGTATTTGTTGCGTAAAGCGGTTCACATCGAGGTCGATAATTTCGAGAGTCGCAGATGATGCCCGACCATGTGCGGAAGTGGCTGAGACAACAGCCAAAAGTCCCCCCTGCTGCGAGTTTCGGCGCACTGGTAAAACGGCAGGGCAGATGTATCAATGTTGGTTGAGGATGTGTCTAGAAATATTTCTTTTTTTTTTTCAGATTTCTAATATCAATGTTTTGCTTTTATATTCATTTGTGACCCATTTACTGACTCTTCCTCATATATAGTTTAACCTAACGGCAGCGTCGTTAAATAGATCACACATAAATTACGAAATTGGCGAATTTGGTGAATACGAACTGTTTCTGAAGACCTACGCAATGGAGCCCCTCTCACATTGCAGTTAAAATGAAGCTGATATTACGAGATTCCTTCGCGTCGACCCTTCTAAGCCTTCGACGCACGCAGCGGGGAAACCTTGACCTGGTCTTATCCTCCCACATTACCGCAGGACCTGAAGGACTGGAACTGGCTAGTTTCCAAGAGCCGCACCAATCTCAGACCCTCTGCGTCTGCGCAGTGCCGCAAGCACAATAATCCGATTAGCTTTTGCTCCGACACTCTCACAAACGATCTTTAGAAAAATCTTACGTGTATATACGGGTTAGGAGACTGTGGCTATTGCATGGACACAGAGTGTAGATTCGGGCCAACTTAACCTACAACTGTTTTCAACCTGTGTACCGGCAGTGCGAAATATTTTCAACCAAAACCACTTTTGTCAGAAAACCAATATATGCATTATTATAACCTCCTTCTTNGCCAAATCCCAGAAGACTGCTTTCTTCATAGTCACCGCCGTGAAAGCCTCAAATCTCCTTCTTATTGTTGGAATTATGTTACCTAAGGTTATAATCATTCCTTTCTTATAAGCTATTACCGGCGACTGCATTGTTCAATAAACATTAAACTGGTTACAAAATTAATTTCACAATTTTTTAGCTTTTAGGGGAAATGTTTCACTGATTCTAGGTTCCGCAACCCTGTAACTGTAACACTTCGTAACTAACAATGTAACTACACCACATAAAGACTTCTGACTTCCTCTGTCTTCTGTTTTCAGCTGAATTCTGATCTTATAAGTCAGGCGGCCATGTAAGCAGACGGAGCCTCGAAGGGTGTCACTTTGCGTATTCCTCTTTTAAGAAGCCGTTACTTTGCAACCGACAGTTCGTTGCTGTGGTTATCGGCCTTCAACAGAGAAAGTTACACTGCGTATAGTGAATATAGTACTAGAACCGGTGCGTAGCATTGGGCGCCTATTCTGGAAAGCTCGTGAACGTGTTTACCTATTCTTTTCCTATAAACGGCACAATCCGTCATTTGAGGCTTTCGCTGCTGGGACTATGAAGATTACCGTCAGACAGGGATGTTACACAATGAAAGTTCTTCTAGCCTGAAGATGGAAACAGCGATTTCCTCGGAAAGGTTGGTAACGACCTACCAGATTATTGGCATCACATCCCAGGAAAATATGTTTCTACGTTGTTAACTAAGCGTCAGAAGATGAACACTGTCAAAGATGAACCTTCTCCCGTTTTCATAAATATAGGAACAAAGTTATTGATATTTAAATTACAGAGCAAGTAAACATATGTGGCAGAGCCGTCTGAATACCACTTCTGAAACTTCTTAAAAGCGAAGCAGGTTTGTGAGGAATAAGAAAATTGTTACTTTCCTAAGAAAAAGAAGTTTGAATCAAATAGTAGCAAATAGTTCTTATAAAAAGAAGGAGAGGCAGCAGAGTAGCTGTCGTCCCTTGTTCTGGAACCACTAAACACGACATAAGTATAGGCCAGCGGTCGTCTGGAAGCGTTCCAAAACAAACAGACGCAATGATACTACAAAGGGGCCGACAGCCGAGTAGCAAGTGCCCTGTGGTGGCGGCAAGTGTACATTTATATAGACAGGCAACGTAGCAAAAGTTCTCACACTTCCACACAGTGCCTGATGTTCTAAGTTAACCTGCTGCTCACTTGGCCAAGAAATTACTTGTACTTGTACAGCCAGTTGAATCCTGTTTCTTATCTTCAAACTCTTCAAGCATTTTAACAGACTATATCTTAATATTATTCCCTCATATATCTAAAATCTCAAAAGCGATCTCCTCCTTTTAGATTTCTGACCAATACTTTTGACTACACAAGTACTGACCCTTTAAAGACCGAAATTATAAAACATTATAATGTCACGTGTATGAGTACGATAATAGACGGGTTTTGAATTGATGATCTCATTTATTGAACTCTTTGAAACAGGGCGTGACTACACTTTACAGTTCACTGTTGCACACACACAGTGGTGTCCACATCCAACGCTTCACTAGCCGTTGCTCTGTAGCGGCTTCCAAAGGCGGACGGACGTTCCCCTTCCGTTGGGTTCAAAACTATCCCCGGACTCAGCTACCAGTTTCTCACAGCATCAGTTAACAACGACCCAACCTCAGCAGTTCACTAAACGACTCACTCACCAACCAACTCCCTTCACTAACTCCACTCAACTGAATTCACTTCACTAAGTGTCCTGCTTATAACATCTCGGCACGGACCGTACAGAGCACACAGTCCTGCTCCTGTGGAAACACGCTCGTTTGCGAAGCCACTGCTTAATAATGGCTGTTATGTACTTCCTTATCTCGCGGTAGTTTCCTAACAACGATTCTGTATTCTACAATATATAAAAATACAGTTCGTACCTCACAGGAAACGCATTACGCCTCCGCTACAAAGACCAACCGGTTAATTCTCAATATGGGAATAATCTATGTTACCGTGAGAACCACACAGAACACACAGACACAATCTGTGCACAGAATGTAGTTTATTATATTAAAGCAAAAGATACGTGTAACCACTGGACTTTAGAGGTTTAATATAAAAGAATACAGTTTCATGTGCTTAGATACGCTCTCTTCGTTTACTTCACTTCCTTAAGGAAAGAGTTAAGGCTTCTGCTACAGAAACAAGTTCCCTCAAATAGAAGCACTTCTGATATATTCCAGAGATGTTTTACGAATCTCGGTCGGCACACCTTTAACCTCACAGATTTATCGTGATTTTCTGCAGACCTCCCAGTGCAGTACCTCAAGTTAGGCCATTATACTCGTACCTTTTCCTCACATCACTTTCAGCTATTCATCACATAAATATCCTATAATTCAATGCTAGAAAATCTGATCTATCCACGGTTTTGTAGTGTGTGCTGTGAATAAGGAGTACCTCTACTTAATACATACTTTCTTCGAAGAAATGTAATAGTAATAGGTCAATAAGGTTGGAAATTCGTGAAATAGCAAAGCAGAATCTATGAACTTTATTTGGTGGTCATTTTTAATAATTAAGAATTCATTAATGTAAATTTAATTGTGTATGTTTTACCACAAAAGACAATCAACATAGTTGACCTGTGTCATTACAATAGCAGAGAAATTCATACTAGGATTTGAGGTTTTCAAGGAGGTGACAATGAACACTGCCGTCCGAAACGTCGGTTCACACAAGATCTACATGGTGCCACACCCCCAAAAAACAGCATTCTTCAATTTAATATTATATTGTAGTATGCCTACTATATAAAACAAAGAAATACACATCCATGCCTTACGGTAAATTTGCCTTTTCTATAAGCACTACGGCACAGAGACGTGTTGACGTGTAGACGTGTAGACAGTGTTTGGGAGCAAATGTTCATGCATTCTAGGACTGGACTTTAGATGGGTGCTCGATTTAAAGCACCGATCGGATTTACCTTTCGGACACAGAGTCCTCAGTACACACCGGAAACGGGCCTGCAGTCGTCACATTGTCTGCCTCGATGCAGTTGCGACTATGAGACAACACGATACTGGAGAAGTCGAAACCTGCTATCCACACCCGTAGCCAGTAACTTTACTGAGAAAACTACTGAGTACCTATCTGTACGAGAAATTTTAAACAGGAGGGTATTCTAGTGTCAAATTTGCAAAATCTTAATAAACCATTTCCACGGGAACTGTTGTTGTATGCCAACATTCAACATATAACTTTGCTGAGCTATTTGCAAACCCAACTGAAATGTTACATTTTGTCCTAAACGTAAAACTTTAATATCTGTGTGAACAGACAGGAAGACACAAAAACAGGTGTGAGAGCTGCTGTTTCCTGTTGCACAGTTGAATCTCTGTGCCTCATAAACTATTACTGCTCTGTGATAAAATGGTGTAACTGCGTCTCGCATTCGTAACATCGCGCATGACCTACAAGAAATAACTTTCACTCCGTTATGTATGCGTGTATGCCATATACGTCGCTATGCCAGACTGTAAATGTACAGAGATTTACAAACCGTGCACTGTGTGAATGGGCACTGAAGGTTGGAGATGAGGCAAAGCGGGGAAAGTAAACTAGTTCAGAAGCAGAGGCAGGAGAATTCTACCATCCACCCCCAGTATGCTGTCAGGCAGAAAGTATTCGTAACTGTCTTATCGGCACGAACCGCAAAGAAAACGACGTTCTTCTCTTGCTGTTTACTGGCCGTTGCCTAGTAACGGCCGTGATCCACTTGTTTGTTTAGCGGGTCTTTGCCACAATATTCATCCACAACTTACTCAGAGAAATACTGACTAGTGCTTCATATTTTGTGACCCATCCCTTCAGCACAAAATATCTTGATAGCCACACAATTTATTTTAATGGGGACTACAACAAATTCTACAATCCAGACATTTCCTCAAATCGGAATTTCCTTACTGATGACTTCCTGAATTTCGTATATACTGTGCGAAGAAGTGCCTCTACGTCTTTTGTTAGAGACACACTTTCCAAGCATCACTGACGCCTAGAACTTCCCGGTAAGTTACTCCGTGTTGTTCTGTGAGACGTGGAATTTCTTTCCTCGGTCTTGCTGCGATACCCACGTTTCCCCCAACTCTAGTGCAGCACAGTCTCGTATGAACATCATCTGCTGCAGATCCAACTGGTTACGATACAGAATTGTTTAATCGCGGAGGAAATGGGCGTACAGCCGCATATTCAGACCTGCAGGATTGCAACAAACATTGTTTTCTGACTACTGGTTCTTAAGGACGAAACTTCTTATACAAGATCAGCGTTTCAATAACTGAAATGCCGGCAGTTTCGCCCGCAATAAATGCGTTAAATAAAGGACTGGGGAACTCATTCATCACATTTTGCAAAATGACACCGTTAATGCACTCAAACAATTCAAATGCATAATTTTTTTCTGCGCCAACTCTCTGGAAATGTAACATGCTTTGCCATGTACTCATGGATATTTCAAACAGACAGCACTTAAGAATTCATGATTATCGCAAGCAGAACATGGTCCTTCAATACTTTAACACCTTTGGCTTGATTTCGTTGACACTCACTGAATTCTAACCTGGACTTCCTGCTAGTCTTTTATTAGATTACTTTTTTTCTTTTCTTGGCACTACAGTCCCAGTGGGCCTAGGCCTACCTCCATGAACTTCTCCGTTCACTTCGGTTTTTCTAGATCTGTTACATTCGGTAGGACTCCTTGGGCGGGTGATCAGATCGTAGGAAGGCCTCTACCCGTACACAACCACAGAAGAACGCACACACACAAACTAAACATCCATGCCCTGAGTGGGATTCGAACCCACGATCCCGGTTTCCAAGCGAGCGAAGACAGTACATGCCTTAGACCGCTCGGCTACCGTGACCGGCGATTAGACTACTACCTGAATAAAAACATTACGTTTCTGATCATTAACCACAGTTCTATTTTTATCTAAAAACACAACGTTTCGGAGACCGGATTCTGTCTCCGTCTTCAGAAGTTGTGTTTTAAATAAATTCAGGACGGTGTTTTTGATCAAAACAGTACGAGGGTTAACGTCCAGAAACGTAACGTTTTTGTTAATATACCAGCGTCACAAAGAGTTAGAAGACCGGGTTTCGATTTCCAAAAGGGAAAATTCTTTTCTTCGTCTTCAAATCAGATGAGCTCTGGATTCCAGCCAGCTCCCTGCTTAATGCAGAGCATGGAATCCTTTTGCAAGTAAAAAGCGGCCAGAAATGACCACTTACTTCCATCTGGTAGCGATGCTACGAACGAACGGAGCTTTTCATTCACTCCATGGACCACTGCTTCGGCGTAAAGAACATTGTCACATTAAAAAAGTTCCATCACGTGTCAGTTCCATTCGTAGTGGAGGAGAGAGCGGTAGCGCTCGAGACTCGTGCTCAAGAGCTCTCCTGTTCAGATCCCTGACGGATTACTGGCAGTCGTGGAGGGGCTTCCTCATTGTTCTCCCTAACTTCCAGACGACTGCTGCGTCAGTACCTTCAAGTAGGACACGCTCCTTTCTTTCAAATCTGTTACCAACTCACCGATAATTATCATATTACCATTCGACGTTAGGTAACAGCTGCAGATGTAGGACGTCGTTAAATACTTCCACGTATATGAGTGACCATACACGGAGTTTGGATTGGGGAGTGGATTTATCAGTCACTTGCAAACACAAATCGTAACTACAAATAAATATAACAGCCTCACCGGTTTACACACTCCGAAGATACACACATAAAGTCTTTTGTGTTCACTAGTCGTTTCCTTGTAACGGATCCTAACAATGTTATCTGATAATGTCCTTACCTCCTGGCGAATATCCAACAACTGACTCATTGCTCCATCTCTCTAACTCCCAGGCTTGTGGCCTTCTCACACCAACTTTCTCTTCTCTTCACTGACCAAATGCAGCTCCCAACTTGTCCCGCTTATAACATTTTGGCACTGACCGCGTAGAAGTAAACTGCTCCTCAATGTTGTAGTTCATTCGTTTCCGTGAGAACATGTATGTTTGCAAAGTCGTTACTAAATAACGGCTCTCATATCTTATCTCGCTGTCGTTTCCAGCAATAGGTCTACATACTATAATACTACGCTAATAAGTCGGATTAAGTTAATTTTATTGCACAATATTGCCCCTTAATTTTAACATATTTTTGCCCAATCTGAGGACACTGAAGTTCGCGATGCTCCTGCCAATTTCAGGAATGTTTCGAAATGCTGTTTCGATCGAACTGCATACCTTTGGACAACATTTAAATGCTGAACCTTCATCACTCACCAGACTTCAACAGATTTTGCCTTTGACTTCTCAACCGTATTTCATTTGCTTTTGAGGGCTTTTGAGGAAGAGCTATGTAATGTTGTTTTGGTGATGCGAAATTCACGGCCGAAGGCTCTTTACCGAAAAACGGGGAATGTACGAAGCAAGTTACCCGATTTGTGTCTTAACAATAATTTCAATGTGTACAACCTATCTCTAGACCCTGCACTAATGATAAAAGTGTATTTGCTTCAATACTTACAGCTCTGGGCGTAGCTTCAGTGTAATTTCTCATAATTCGATACTACAGTAGCTTATACAGCAACAGTATGATCGATAAAGCGTCACAAGCATTAATAATAGATAGTGTTTTCACACAGACTGTTACGTTTAGCCTCTCTACCTGTACATAGCAAAATCTGCTGCCTCCAGTTCCCGACATTAAGCCAAAATGTAGTTAGATTTTCGTAGTGACATTGAGCGAAAATTTATTTCTTCAGTGGCCGCGCGGTCTAAGGCATGAAATGTCTCCGCCCGCTCGAACGCTGGGTCATGGGTTCGAATCCCACTCAAGGCATGGATGTCTGTGTTTATTCTATGTTTGTGTTAGGCAGAGTCCTTGTAACGGGCTGATCCCCCGTCCAAGAAGACCAAGCGTCTTACATTAAGAAACTGGAGTGAAACAAACGTTTCAAGGATACCTTATACTTCAAGAGGGAGCAACAGACGAAAAGGAAATACAAGAGTAGAGCTTTTGCAGTTAATTCATGTTTATTTATCGGAATTTGACATTTCTGCATCAACCAGACTTTAATGTAACTATTGCGGCATTGTGTTTCATTCATCTCTTCTATGTAATGCGGCGATTTTGTAGCAATTTCTGCATTTCTACAGCTCCAAGAAGTCTGGAGCCTTAACGTTAATGATAAGTCATTAGTCTACTCCGCTTCAAATTGTAATAGTAAACAGGATACGGTTCTTTTTGTAGCTTATGAGTGCTAAGCTGGAGTAATATTGACGTAGTTGTCCTATTTGAACGGCTCCAATTAGAATACAGAACTTCAGTGCCCTCCAGCGATGGGAGATCAAGAACATTTGAATTTCTTGCGCGCGGTATTCAAGACCCGTCCAAGCCATAAGGTCCTGTTCAACCTCTTGGAGTGTGAAGAAGAGTTTAGAGTGCTTTCCGTTCTTCTAAATAACCACAAAAGGTAACTTGTGGGCACAAATGAAATATTTATTCAACCTGAAAGTTAATTCTGCATATTTATCAGTGTAAGTAAATACTTATTAAATAGGATTAAATTTTAAATGGTGAAGTTATCTTCTCCGGTCAAGAAAACCGAGATTAACGGCCGTGCGAATCCGTTATGCTGACCACGCGACACCCTCTATCCGCAAAAGTTGGCACTAAATTCGCCGACAGGCGGCATTTCGGTCATTCGCAAGCGGCAATACCCGGAAAGACGGAGACAAAAGTCAATGCTCCAAGCTAGTACTGAAACCGTCATGGCAGTGTCAGAAAGGGTCAAACCACATTAACCTTAGATGGCGTGGTAACTGTAATTATGCTGTTATATTTTCTTGCAGTGACCTTAATTAACAGATCCGTAAGCAGATCTACTTCACGAATCGACTTCAATTGCGTGGTTTGTGCGTCGGAACTCGTAAGCACAGTGGACTAAAAATGGCGGCTTGGATACGTACGTGCGTCCTGTGGCCTACGATAAGCCAGCGCAAGGCGCCCCCTCGGTAAATGTCAGAAGTTGCCAACCGTCATTCCATCTATCATTTAACGCATATTTGTGCAGGCCACGTCCCGTTTTATCATGCGTTTGAATTACGATCTGCACGAACGTACATGCCCGGCCTTCTATAACGATGTTTGGTGTTCGACCACAACACTTCATAAACCGAGATAAACGTGAAAGTTGGAATCCAGGAGAGGAAGGTAAAGGAATGCAGGGAGGGTAGGACATGAGGAATATATCTGGCGTCTCTGTAGATCACAGTGGCCGAGAGTTCTAAGGCATGAACCGTCTTAGCTCGCATGAACGCTGAGATCGTGGGTTTGAATCCCACTCGAGGCATGGATGTCGGTGTGCGTTTATTCTGTTTCGCTTAGTGGGGGGTGGAGTCCGACTGGGTCCACTCGGCACGGATGCCACTGATTGGCCTATTGTAGCCTGGCCCGGGTGATTATGATGATGGAGAATTTGGTGGAATGAAGATTGGGAGGGAAAACCGAAGTATCCGGAGAAAACCTGCCCCTGCGCCACTTTGTCCACCACAAATCCCACTTGACCAGACCCGGGATCGAACCTGGGCAGGAGCGGTGGAAAGCCAGTGACCTTTTATTCTCTGTTTGTGTTGTTCTGTGTGTAGGTAGCAACCTCGCGACGGGCTTATCCCCCGTCCAAGGAGTCCTATAGACTTTGTATATGATTAAAAAACTGTAAAAGCAGCCAGGGTACAACAAAGAACTGTAGAGCCATAGATTTGCCGTCTCTGTGTGTCTTATTGAACGACATCACATTTACTCCTGAACCTACTCTTCTTGAACACTGGGTCAGAAGAAGTTGTTACAAACGGGTTCGGCGTCTGGGAAAGAAACACGTCTTTCACTTAACTCAGAAGTAGCATCCGTTACCTGGTTCCAGAATGAGAACAGTAATTAATTGCATCTAAGGGCAATTTGACGATGCAAAATTTAGGCCTGCCAATCACTGTGGCCGAGCATTCTAAGATACGAACTGTCTTCCCTTTCTCGAACGCTGTGATCGTGTGTTCGAATCCCACTCATGGCATCGATGTCTGTACTATGTTCTCTTATTCTGTGTTTGTGTTGCTCTGTGTGTAGGCAGAGGTCTTGCGGCGGGCTGATCCCCGTCCGAGTCCTACCAACTGCGTATAGGGTCAAGTAACTGAAAAAGCGGCCAAGGCTAAATACAGGGATGTATAGTCATAATAAAAAGAACCTTTAGGCCTATCGGTAATAACTCGTCAGTGCGTGGTTTTACTTTCTTCTTCCATCTTACACGATCACCTATCAGACTTACATCTGAACAGACATTCGTGTACAAGTAATACAATTCGAACCATGTAATCAAATTCTAGAGTCCTAATTGGTTACTTGTAACACGAATGTTGTCATAGAGCAATGAAGCTTCTTCATAGTCTGTATGCAAACTGTAACGTTAATTAACGTTGCGGTCTCAGCAGACTGCATGTCACCACAAACGTTACGCAAAACAGCCGGAGCGGGGAGCTCTGATACTGTGCGAACCGCACTTGTGGGGTCTCAATTCAACAGTTGTTCTTACTCACTTTATGATTGTGCTTTGGGCTATTAAGTGAGCATATAAATAAGTAAATAAATAAATAAATAAATAAATAAATAACTACGCTACCGCGTGCCCCCTAATTAAAGGGTACAGTTTTTCCTGGAATTATTTAATTAAGCAATACTCCCTGAAGACGTGTGGGGGAGTGAAGTTATAGCTCCACCAATCTCTACCTAAGGGGAAAGAGCCCCAATAAGAACTGTGCAGAGGGCAGGGTGGGTCGCAGAACCAGTTTGGACNCTCTTTACTCCCCAGGAAAATTATTTAATTAATTCCTGGTACTCATTTCTGTTAGAGGCTGAGTCGATCCCAGGGCCATAGTGCGGCTGGAAGGATTAGGTCAAATGAAAAAAATTCAATGACCTCATCGGGACTTGAACCCGCGACCTTCCGGCTTGTAGCATAGCCCCTCAACCAACTACGCTACCGCGTGCCCCCTAATTAAAGGGTACAGTTTTTCCTGGAATTATTTAATTAAGCAATACTCCCTGAAGACGTGTGGGGGAGTGAAGTTATAGCTCCACCAATCTCTACCTAAGGGGAAAGAGCCCCAATAAGAACTGTGCAGAGGGCAGGGTGGGTCGCAGAACCAGTTTGGACATTATGGAAGAGAGAAAAAATCAGGAATAAAACCCCAATTGTTTGGTCGTCCAACCCGTGGTCTAATGTCTACGCCGACCGAGCCGTCCAGGACCTACTGAAAGTACCAAGTATGAATTTAGTTTAAATACATTCAGTGATTATCGAAGTCGCTTTATGCATACGTATAGTCGGACAAACAGACCGAATTTAATGGTCGCTCCGCAGAGCTGTGAGCGCGCTTAAAGCTGGCAAAGAAATTAGGCATTAATTATTCAAATACATCGTTCTTGCTTCAAATTTTATACATGTTCTACATATAATATGACGCTAAAATACAGTATTACCATATCTTCAGTACTCTGTGTACCCTTCTGTCAACATTCTGGAAATTCTCGTTGGAATTCCTGTGTCTTACGTTCAGACAGTCTGGGAGAGGCAACAGTGTTTCAAGCGCCCCAGGAAGACATGAAATGTTAGAGTGAAATATTTTCGGGGATGGTTACAATGAAACATCCTACACTGGAAAGCGGTCCTGTGCGGTGTCTTATAGGGCTTCAAGTTAACAATCTGTCGCCAACCCACATATATTTAATTGGATTTCTTTTTCCAGTTGAATGGCTGACCTACAGCCACCAAGAACCTTACTCGCTAACAGAATTTTTGATCTTCATAGACTGAGCTCCAGTAAGTTACGATTCCATCAAAACATATTCCCATTTTCAGGGGTTCTTCACGAAGAACAAACTTACTCACTGACATTTATAGCGTCGCGTTTATGTGTGGCTATAGATGGGATATGGATTGGTTAATGGCTCTATACACCACATATCAAAGCATACCACATAAACAGCACAAAAGAACAACAGTAACAATCAATACCCTGGTAATAAGAAAGAAGATAAATTCGTGCTAATGAAACGGTTAACACAAAGAAGCTAGCCAGTAATAGAACAATCAGACGAAAAGATGCGTGGTCTACTACAGCAACAGGCACTAAAGTGAATACAGCATACGACACTTTTAAATCAATTTTAAAAATTAATCAAATCATTTTTAATTATTTAATTTTTAATTTTAAAATTTTAGTTTGATATATGTATTTTATTTAAATCAACATCTCTCAGAATATAAATATACATAGAAAGTAGTTATTTTAAGATTTGAGGCTTTGTAAGATTTGAAGCTTTCACGGCGGTGACTATGAAGAAAGCAGTCTTCTGGGATTTGGCACCGTGTATATGTGGTGTTAACCGACGTTTCGGAGGAACGTATCGCCTCCATCTTCAGGGTAGAAGGAAAAATATAAGAAATCCGCAAGTGAAGAGACCGTGAGAACCGGTAAAAGCAGACTGGTCTGGAATCTGTATTATTAGTTATACTACAGTAACAGGATGCAAACATTAAAAATAAAGCAAGAAGAGTTGTGAAAGTCACAAATAATTAAACAAAAAAATACGGGGCTATTCTGAACACTGAAGGGACTATTTCAGTCAGTCATTTTCGACAAACGTTTGCATAAAGTTTCCATGGATAAATCTTTTCCCACCCTGAGCATTTATACAAATTTCATAATGCCCCACTTTAAACTTTTGACACTTAATCCTTTCTCCGTTTAAACAGACTTTTGCCAAAGAGCTTTAAATCACAGAAACCATACCGCAAGTTCTCTTAAACTTTCAGTCTCACTGTCGGGCTCCCTTTGCTTTCTTTGTAGTCTTCCAGATTTTTGTTTTTTTCCAGCAGCTTCCATAGAATTGCTGTAAGATATTAAACTGTTACGTCTTGGTTTCTTGCTCTCTTTCTAGGATGTTTATCCGGACTTGGTATGATGACTTTTGGGGTGAAGATTCCACAGACAATTTCCGTGCACCAATAGACGCGGTGGGGACAGGACGGACTTCAGGAAGCCAGTATTACCTTTGCTGTTCGATTCAGAATCGTTCAAATATAGATATCAATTTCTGGATCGTCCTTCATGAACTCGGTAGAGGGAAGGAACTCATCATCTAACATATGTTTATGGATGCAAGGATGAGACCCTGTACTTTTGAATCCTTTCAGAACAAGATAACTGTTGCATTTGACTCCAGGACGCAAAAACAGCTTTCGGAACTTGGATTTCTTGATGGATGCTTATGGCATGTATGGCCATGCATGCATGCACGAGTATCTTCATAATTTTCTCCGTTTTCTTCCATTCCTGGCAAAATTTTTCAAAATAATTTTTTAACTCCGCTTTCCTTATTTACGTAAGATTTGAGGCTTTCACGGCGGTGANCTACCCTGAAGAAGGAGGCGATACGTTCCTCCGAAACGTCGGTTAACACCACTTATACACGGTGCCAAATCCCAGAAGACTGCCTTCTTCCTTATTTACCTTCACGCTCTTGAGTTTCGCTGCAAGGACAACGTATGCGAGTAACGAATCGGAGGAAATCGTGGCCTATTTTATGGCACTGTAGTCTCATATTTCACGCATGAGAAAGCGTAGTCGGTATAGCTACTGGCTACGGGCTGGACAAAAGAGGGGCAGAGTTCGAGTCCCGGTAGGGTAAAGAATCTTCTCTTCTCCAGTTCGCCCAAACCAGCTCTGAGGCTCACCCAACCTCCTATCCAATACGTACCAGTATTTTCCCCGGGGGTAAAGCGGCAGGAGTGAAGCTGACCTCTCAACTCCAACTAATGCCGAAGTCAAGTAAATCTGGTTCTACACAACCACCCCCCATGTCTTCAAGGCGTATTGCTTATTTAGTTAAGCACAGGGACAACTTTACTTTTTTACGCAAAATAACACGAATATTCGGCGAATTTAAAGTGCATGGCTCAGTTCCCGTGTAATTTTTTTTTATTGCTAGTGGGGTGGGACTAAGGCCCCTGTACTTGTACCAGCCCCAGATGATAGGTGAGGGTGATTGTGAAGCAATTGGTGGAATGAAGATTGGCAGGGTAAACCGAAGTACTCGGAGAAAACCTGCCCCGGCGCCACTTTGTCCACCACAAATCCCACTTGACCAGACCCGGGATTGAACCCGGGCCCCCCGGTGGGAAGCCAGTGATTATCCGCTTCAGCTATGGCGCGGCCAATTCCCGTGTGTCTTAGGACTCAGAGAACAGAAATAGTACTTAGAAGGCAAAGTTGTTGTGCTTGATTAAGCAAATTAGCGTGAAGACGAAAGAGAATGTGCAAGTATAGCTCCTTTTCTGTTCAACCTCACCACAAGACAAAGAAAAATGGCCACTTCTGACCCCGGATGCTTGAAATCCCGTTACCCACTGAACAGCAAGACAAGTGAACAACGTGCCCGGTATGGACACTGTGGAGAAGCTATATTTAAAATTTCTCCACGGTGGTTTGAAACCGGTTCCCCAAATTCAACATGTTTCATAGTCATCATACAGAATCAGCCATCCCGGCTCCAACTGTGTAACTGAAGAATTTGTTATTTTTAGAGTATTATAGATATGCAAACTAGTCGTAGCAACATCTATTTTTTGTTTTGGCAGCCACACCAAATTCCTCTGACCTGGCAAAGAGTATATAATCTTGGCCTTATAAGATTGCTCTCCATGTTCTTATATTCCACACCGCTAGACTCAGCTCTGGTAAGCACTGAATATTATATTAACAACAACTTGTTAGTATCTTTATTCTTTCTGTACCATGATTGTTCAACTCCTGCTGAAATCTTGTTGTGAATCATATACATCTCCGAATTTAATTGTTTACCAGCGTTTGGATTTAAAATGTCTCCCCGAATTAACAAAACGTTTAAGTCGGTGTGTTTCAGCTTACACGATTTACAAACCTACACAATTTTTCCATTAAATTGGTAATTACTTGTACCATGTATTTCAACGTTAAACTTCCCAGCATATTTCTCACAGGCTTCTGTTTCTCCATTGATTCTTTCCCCATATTGTCTGAGCCTGCTTTCTTCAGTGTAATAGATGTCTCTTGTACAGTTTCGTTCTATGTGCATGTACCAACCGAATTTCGAACTATTATCGAGGGGGTGTGAGCCTTACAGAGTTGAAAATTGGTGACGTCACCTCCAACTTGCGGTTGCTCATCTATTGACTTTTATAAACTTGCTGAGAAGTGCAAGAACAAGAAGACGATGTATAAAAATCTTATATACAATTAGTGTACGTTTTAATGCAAACCAACACGATATCCTAAATAGTCAAATGCTGATACCCCAGAGCGAAACGTTTCGTAGATAAGAGTGTTCAATATATAAGTTTAAACTTACTGGTGAACATGATATGCTTGATATGTTAACACTGCACTCCTAGTTTCTGAAGTGCTAAATTTTATGACTGAATAAACATGTAAACAAGGACGATCATACTATTATAACCAGTATCTGGCGGGATATTATATGGAATGTAATACTCGCAGACTATAGAAATAAATTTTTTACTATTTTATTTGGCAGAAGTGCTCAGTGGTGAAAGAAGCTGAGAGATATGCATGGCAATTAAATTGCGTTACCACTTTACAGATGTGAGGACATACAAGAATGTTCCGGTTTATTAGAATTACTAGTTCCTCATGAGTGGGTTACACT
The DNA here is from genome assembly GCF_002891405.2 of Cryptotermes secundus. NCBI lineage: Eukaryota > Metazoa > Arthropoda > Insecta > Blattodea > Kalotermitidae > Cryptotermes > Cryptotermes secundus. Next base: position 1,466,440 of record NW_019739229.1, on the reverse strand, counting down.
ATTTAGGTTCTATTGTTCATGTTTCGGCTGTGAAGTTCGAAGTAGCACATTTCTCTCAATCATTTATATCCACATACGAGGCTTTACTAATTCACAACCCAGAAGGTCTCACAATCTGAACAATCACCTCCATGGCAACCTCAGAACTTCTGCGGATGTTACTGTGTTTTCAGCGCCATGAAAACCGTGGTTCTGTGGTTATGTCTCCTGAGCGCGGCGGGCTCCAGCAGCGGTGCAGCCGAGTTCAAGTGCGCAGAGCCCCCCTCCGCCATGAAGTTTTCCCTCACCAGCTACCGCAACAAGACAGGCCACTGGAAGGCTCAGGTCAGCAAACAGAACCATATTCTGGTCTGATATCGGCTTCTTGTGTTAAGGGGGATAACGAATTCTAGGCTTGAAAGTGAAATTAAACGTCCTTCGAGTTCTATCCTTCCTCTGTCATTACGTTCTGTTCGGAAGTCAACTGAGTTCATGTAAACACAACATAGGCTATAGGCGACAGCGTGTTCGCTTCTCATTGGCTAATAAACTGGGAATACCCTTCGCACAACACACACAAAGTGCCTCTCTTCACTGCATCGTTAGTAACCAGGACACATTCGACGCGTTGTGAACTGTGTTTGTAACTCGTCCTTCCACTTGCGTCTTGTCTGTTTACATGCATTCCATAAACATTCCAAATGAAGTACAGATCTTCCACACACGGAGATACCCAAGCGAATATGCAGTTATTAACACAGACATACACTGAGAAATGTTTAACTTAAACTATATACAGTGCTGGAGTAGCCAAGCTGACGTCGCCCTGGCAGCTTCTGAGTGTAACATCCCGGAAACGTATTGTGGAATGTAGACCCGCTGCTAGGCACCGACCGCAAAACAACCAACTAGACAACGGCCGAAACTAGGCCATGGCCCGTAAACAGCAACAGAGGAACGTGTTTTCTGCTCGGTCCGTGTCGATGGCTGCCCACGCAACGCTGGAATGCGTAATGCAACCGCACTGCAACAATTAAACAGTAGCAGAAGAACGGTGTTTTCTGTGCGTTCCGTGTTGGGATATAGTAAGCAGGACAGAGTTGAATTCAATCAGTCATTGAGTGAGTTAATTAGGTAAGCGCTGGACTTCAGCTGTTCTCACCTTCTGCTCTTAGAAACTGGTAGTTGAGGCCAGAGACATTTCGGGAACCCTGAGGAAGGTGAATGTCCGTCGTTGAAAGCCGCTACCAAGCAACGGCAACCAGGACGCAATTGTGAACACTAGTGTTTGTGTGTGTGTGTAACAGTGAACTGTAAAGTGCTTTATCAAAGTGTGCAATAAATCCAGCCATCAATCCAAAACTCGCCTATTGTCATACTAAAGTCACAGTATTATTGCGTAATAGAAGCTAACGCAAATCTTGCTCTTGCATTTGCAGCAAAATATTCTCTACCTTCTTTGATGTTATCTTTACGGAGCGTTCGAAACACAATTCTTTCAATCGAGCTAACTGCGTAGTGTTAATAGTGATAGGATCCGAAGAATATGAAGTGACAGCGATGAAAGGAAAGTGCGTATACTACACACACACACACACGCATGTAGGTATTTATTTATTTATTTATTATGTTGTACGTGCGGTAATATGAAAAGAACCGTCGGCTCGATAATTAAAATAAACACACGGCATATGAACGAACAAACATTAACAGCAAATAAAGCGGTACCGCAAGATCAGTACTGGTGCGTAGTAAAATGTGTCTTTGGGGGTTCTGAGTTTTGGTTCGGAGAAGGCACATTTGTTAAGATCATTCATTCATCTGTAATCTGCCAAGACGACAGGTCCACAGTCTCTTCCAAAACAGTTCCTCCATTTGATGCGATCTAGAGCTTTCTCCTTCAAATGAAAATATCCTCTTCTGTCCCCAAGGTCATCCAGCATCTTCTTACGTCTTCTTCCTCGTCTTCTGCTCACTTCAAAAATCTTCAAGTGGGAAAGAGCGAAAGTTTGTTAATTGTGGGTTTTTAAAAATGAAGAGTTAATATATTCAACAGCCACGTAACGAAATTGAAATGCAAAAGTAAAGGTAAAACTGTCCTTACGCTTAATTCATTCTCACGCCATAAAGACGTATGGGGGAGTGGATGTATAGCTCCATAATTTTTTACCTCGGCACTGGATTGAGGCGAGTGGTCACCTTCACGCCCCGGCCGCTTTATCTAAGGTGAAAGGACCTTCGGTACCTGTAAGATAGGCTGGGTAGGCCCCTTGCCGAGAAACGAACTCTGGCTGTCCATCCTAAAGTCTGCTGTTACACCTACTGAGCTCTCCCGGCTGCAGTATGTAATTATATATTATTATTAAGTTGAGAATAAATTAACAACAGCTTAGTTTACAATATTAAAATGCATGATAGATGACATTCATCTAAGTCAAGAGAAGCAAAAGTCCCGCCCTCCTGTCATCACGTGTCTTCAAAATCCTTAAAGGCAGGGAATTTAATGAGTCACTGAGCTACCATTATCTCTTCAAGCAAGGTACTGCTGCGCGGAGTAACTTCGATTTCTAACTTCGTGCGCGCAGCGCAAAGTGCCTCGTTTAGAAGCATGGATTTTGTTTGGTCAAGATCCTAGTGATTATAGACGGGGTTTCAGAGTGTTGAGCGGACTTACTGGACTGCGTTGATACAGTGCGTGACTACGCTTCACATTTCACTATTACACACGCATACTCATGTCAACATTCACGTCTTCACTAGCCGTTGCTTGGTAGCGACTTCCAACAGCGAACGTCCCCTTTCTCTGGGTTCCCAAACGTCCCTGGCCTCAGCTACTCACGACTACAACTCTTAACTTGCCCTGCTTATAATATCTCGGCACGGACCGCTATAGAGAAACAGTCCTACATTTCAAAAATCACTATAGGACACACTAGAATTTCTAGAGTATTCACTAGACGTAGCGGCTTCCAACGGCGAGCTTTCCCCTTCCTCCGAATTGCCGAACTATCCCCGGCCTTAGCTACCAGCTTCTCATAGCATCATCTAACAATAACAGAGCTCCAGAAGTCCTCTGACTGACTCACTAACTGCAACAGCTGCCTGGTCATGCTTGTAATATCCCGATAGGGACCGCGTAGAAAACAGCCTGTTGTTGTTTAAGGACAGCTGCCAAGTAATTTCCGGCTCTTATGACTCCACAATTTTTTTTTCTTCCAGCGAATAAGCCACAATATTAAGAAATTTTGGAAGAATTCAAAATTATATTTTCGGATCAGCCACTATATCCACAAACAACTGGCTTGAAAAGGTTCACCGAATGTAGATTTGAAGGTTAGTACAGAAATCCTGCAACACGCCTACCATCCGACAGGAAGGCTACGGCTTTGACGCCTATTGCAACAGTACTGGACAGTGCGCGACGCTGTAGAGGCATGTGAGGTTTCTCTTACTCGTGCCTTCAGGTGCAGCTGGAACACAGAGCGACAGAGCAAGATTCAGCCGAGTGGGAGGTTGACATCGACCACAGAGTTACTCCTCAGTACAATGGTTCCGACACCATCCTCATTGTCGCTACGGTCACAGGTACGTCAGTTCGCCAGCATGCGGTCGAAACGCATGCAAAATATGCAAACTTGCGAATTCAGTTTTGTAGCACAGTATTAACATTAGTAGTTGTAGTAGTCGAATATTATAATTAACAGCTGATCGTATTAATCTTTCTCGAATACAATGATCACTCACATTTGGAAAGGCAGATACGCAGTTGCAAGTGCCATCAAACATTGTAAACAAAAATGGATTTAAGAAGTAAATTTAGTAAATTTTACGTTGAAAATTCGAGGCATATGCCTGTTTATATCTTGTCGCAGGAGAAAATAAATTATTGTCACTTTTAGGTTTGAATTAGAGACCGGATTTGTATTGGAGGATTGGATTTATTGACCACCTGATACATTCACACAATGGTTTGTGCTGTGTTTGATTTGGAGCTGGCACAGGTGTCCGGAGATAGGGACTAGCTCTATCGATTGGGCCCAACTGAGTAGGTTTTACCTGAAGACGAAGACAGAATCCAGTCTTCGAAACATTGTGTTTTGAAAAATAAACAGGATGGTTTTTAGATGAAAACAAGACGATGGATAATATTCGAAAACATAATTCACACATTTTGTTTATAGAAACATACAAGACGCCAAGAGAACTGTACATGTTATGAAATTTGATGGTAATTTTTATGAGCAGATACCCGACTTATTTGAAGCAAAGACAATTTCCTGTACCTTCTCAGCAGATCAGACCCGAGCAGGTTTGTACAGTAGTAATGCCGTAGGCATCAATGCAATACATCCTTAGTTCCAGATTCAACAGGGACACAGTTTTCTTCTGGATATGCGTTTTCACTGGTTACTTCAACCTAACCAGGCAGGGCACGCGGTAGCGTAGCTGGTTGAGGCATTATGCTATAAGTCGGAAGGTCGAGTGTTTGATTCCCGATGAAGTCACTGGATTTTTCAATTGACCTAATCTTTCCAGCCGCACCATAACCCTCGGGTCGACTCAGCCTCTAACAGAAATGAGTACAGGGAATCTTCCTTGGGCTAAAAGGCGGCGGCGTATAAGGCTGACAACTTTACTGCCATCTTTGAGCCGACTGTCTAGATAATGTGGGACCCTCAACGTCTCACAACCCTATGGGCCTTCACGGCCTGGTACAGGGATAGCTTTACTTTTTCTTTTTACTCATTTCTGTTAGAGGCTGAGTCGACCCCAGGACCATAGTGAGGTCGGAAGGATTAGGTCAATTGAAAAAATTCAGTGACCTCATCGGGACTTGAACCCGCGACCTTCCGGCTTGTAGCATAGTGCCTCAACCAACTACGCTACCGCGTGCCCCGGTATATATATCACTTTGAAAATTAAAGAAGATAGACTAAAAATCGAAGACACCTGACTGCACTGTTCTATTGCAGTTCCTCCTGTAGGAACTGCCGTTGTTACGCCAGAGGCTCCGAAACCCGTACCAGAAGGTTACAGAAAGTTTTCAGAGTCCGACTACTTCAAGGTTTACGCAGCAGAAAATTCATGGGTGCCAGCACGCGATATCTGCCAGAAGGAAGGGGCACACCTTGCCGTTGTGAACTCTGAGGCTGAGGCAAGATTCATAACGAGTCTCTGGAATTCCAAATCGGATTGGGCCTTCATAGGAACCCACGACCTATACGAGGAGGGAATATATGTTACGATATACAGTGAGTACCCGAATTCTACCAATAGCTTATACAGAACTCTACATTATTTGTGGTCAGACTTTCTCACAGATGAGAATTTCCCACAGATTGCTTGAGCAAGAATACGAGGCAGCCTAGCAATCAAAGGCAAACTTTGTCCTCATGAATACCTGACATATCAGTGATCTGCTCTTCAAACAAAGTTGGATAAAGAGAAGTGTACCAAATCATTCAGTAAAACTGAAATCATATATTTTTTATAGTAATCAGAATCTACAATTCTATAAGCTACTTTGCTGGTGTAAGAGCTGTAATGCTCAGTCGTGTATTTGTGAAGTGAGTGGAAATACTGGGTACGAAGTGTGGGATACAGTTATATATCTCAAACATAATATATGTTTCAGCATTAAACGCCAATGGCAAGGAAGTTTGAAAATTTTACACAAAACATTAGAAAAGATGCTATGCAGCTTTGTGCGTAATTTTGGGCGGAAATGCCAACAAGAACAGTACTTCAGTAAGACGCAGTGTGCCGGTCACGGTAGCCGAGCGGTCTAAGGGATGTACTGTCTTCGCTCGCTTGGAAACCGTGATCGTGGGTTCGAATCCCACTCAGGGCACGGATGTTTAGTTTGTGTGTGTGCGTTTTTCTGTGTTTGTGTACAGGTAGAGACCTTGCGACGAGCTGATCACACGCCCAAGGAATCCTACCGAATGTGTAAGATCTAGAAAAGCCGAAGTGAACGGAGAAGTTCATGGAGGTAGGCGTAGGCCCACTGGGGCTGTAGTACCAAGGGGGAAAAAAATATTAAATAGTGGTTTAGTTAGTGTGGTGTTCTACTTGCAGATCAGTCGCTCAGTGCCGCAGGTTACGACAAGTGGTTTTTAGGAGAGCCGAACGGAGGTACTGCTGAGAACTGTGGCGTCATCAACCGCAACACGTTGCTAGGAAATTATTTCTGCAACCGTCATTTACCGTTCATCTGTGAATTCCAAAATTGAGCACCCGGGTCTCAGCAATTTCTTATTTTATGATATTAAAACAGCAAACAATTACCACTAGGAACAATTATAGTTTTCCTTATCTAGTGCTCGTTTTGTAACGTCAACGTCTAGGTCTTCCTAGTGGTCCCTTTCTTTCTGGCTTTCTCACCAATATCCTATATACATTCCTCCTCTCCCCATACGTGCTACATGCCCTGTCCATCTCATCCTCCAGGACTTGATCATTCTAATTATACTTGGAGAAAAGTGCATGCTGTGAAGTTCCTCATTATGCAGTTTTCTCCGATCTCTAGTCACTTCGTCTCTCTTCGGTCCAAATATTCTCCTCAGCACCCTGTTCTTGAAGACCCTCAGTGTATGTTCCTCCCTTAATGTCAGAGGCCAAGTTTCACGCCAATACAGAAGCACAGGCAAAATTATATTTTGTGAAAAAATATAGTCCGAAAAAATCGCAGTTCCTACTGTTTCAATATTGGCCGTGTGAGATATTTCTCACGGATGTGCGACTGTCGGTAACAAGATGCAGAGAATGGTGCCACTCGGCTTGCTATCGTTCGAGAGGGAGTAAAATCAGGACTGAGCAGCCGGATATGAGTTTGGCGAAATGTAAACATCTCGTAATACACGCTGATATGCGAGATATAACATTTCGTAATTCCTGGGTCATATTTTCTTTCGAACTCCTGCTCGTCAGCAAAATGAAAAACGACGCATAGCGCAGACGATGACGTCAATACATATAAAGAATGCGTGATAAGTGACGATTGAGTACGCGTGTGGCATTGGCGGAATGCTCTTCGCGTCAAAAATAAACAAAAAATACAAATTCCTACTAGAAAATGGGATATTTATTCTGAAATGTTATCAAATATTTCTATTATTTCTATATTTCTATTTTATACATATCTTAAGGTCTATCTTCACTATATGAAGAGTGAGGAGTCAAGCCAATTTTCGGAGCAAAAGTCCTTGAAGCAATTTTCACACTAACACCATTAAAGGCTACCAGAGCTTCTATTGCGATGGGTTCCCACCAGACACAAATCGAATATTTTCAAAGCAATGGCTTAATTCAATTCTTCTCTTGCATATAAACTGGTGTCAGAATATATATATATATTTTTTTTCCAAATAAAGTTTTCAGAAAAATTCGTGTCCAGAAAAAGGCCTTTGTACGTTTCGTCGTTGTTTATAATGGGATGAAGCACGAAATTGTAAAGGTAAAATTAACCCTGTAACAGACAGTGGAGGCAAATAGGGTTGTGAGACGTCGATGCTCCCATATTATCTAGACAATCGGCTCATAGACGGCGGTAAAGCTGTCAGCCTTAAGCGCCAGGAACATTCCTGGTACCCATTTCTGTTACAGGCTGAGTCGAACTCAGCGCGAATCGAACTATCGTCCTTCCGATACGTAGCAAACTGCCTCAAATAAATGTATGTCTTGCTGTGCAAACGTTTAATTTCAGAACATAACGTAAATTTTCTTCTTCAATATGTAATGCAACGGCAATGAAAATCAAAACATGAATCTTAAGGAAAGTACGATTTTCTTTACTGAAACACAGAACAGTTTATGTAGCGAAGCTTCACTACGAAGACCACCGACCATTCCACCTGTAATTGGTCTTTTACAAAGAGGGTATCTAAATAGGGGATGTGTAAGAACAAGGGTAAGCATCACACATATTGTGACGTGTAGTATTGACTTTTAGACAAGTTTGGACTGGTGAGTCGATTTATCAGATTGTCACCAGTCGTAGCTACAAATAATTATAACATTCTCAACATTAGTGTAATTAATTATAACACATGTAAAGTCACACACAAATTCTTCTTCAAGAACTTCCCGCTGTTCTGTCCTACCGACAACTGGCTCGCCTGATATTTTGGTACTTCGTTATAAAGCCTTGGCACGGACCTCACAGAAAGTACCTCTTCTGTTATAAGTATCGTTGCGTAACGTAGCAACTGGTTACAGAGAACCTACCTTCTATTGTTGTTTGCGCAGACCACATATAAAAAAAAACAGTTTCCCCTCTACTGTTGCATGTTGGGAAATATTTACCGAGCCGTTGCCTGCAAATGCTTTGATCAAATGTGTTACATTATGCATCATGTAACAACTGTACTCAACGAAAATACTGTCCTTAATATTACCTTACATGAATAGCAAATGCAACAGGTAAGATCAGTTAAGCTTTAATAACTAAATAAAAAACACATACAAAATCCCGGCCGATGGTGATATTTCGACGGGGAACGGGGGAAGGCGTGGTCACTAGATATGTAGTCTGAATTGCTCATCACGATAATGGTAAGCCCAGAGGCCGGAAATGGGATTTCCCTTTGTGATATTCTCTTTCTAGATGGGTCTTTTTAAAGACAATTCATGGTTACTGGTTAGGGATGGGGTTGGCCTCTGAATACGTGGTTTCATTACCACTAAAATCGCTTAACACGCAATTCGCGCTACATAAAACTGGTCATATAAACGGGTGGATTTTGAATATGGCGGTCTCAGAGAAGTTCCATTGTAAATGCGATTACTCAGCATATTGTCCTATTAATTTTTGTTAGTTATCAGCCGTCTCACATGCAACTTGCTTTTTAAAACTTTAAAATCTCTTCTGCATAACAATACATGTTTCGACCACCTCTGGTCATCTTCACGTGTTTCTAAAGTTGCTGATGAAACTGCTCTGCTTCTGTCCGTCATTTAAGTTTCTGAGATCTTGTACACATGGGCATACAGACGAGGGCATATCCCAAAAATATTGATCTTACGGACGGAGGCACAGCAGTTTCATCAGCAATTTTAGAGACACGTGAAGATGACCAATGTTAAATGCACCATGTAGTGTGATGTGCAAGAGATTTCAAAGTTTAAAAATTTGCTGGTTACAAAACGGCTGAAAACTACAGGAATAAATAAGTGATGTGCAGCAGTATCCTACGATATAATATTAATATTATCCTGTTTTGTAATAGGAGTTACGTTTCTGTCGTTCTAATGGATCTAACGATATCAATTTATTAGATGATGGAGTCTCTTGTCACAACGACGCAATAAGCAAATACAGACATCATTTCTCCCTCCTTTCGGAAGACTGCACCGGAAGAAATCCACGAAAGCCGTTGTATTTACTGGACAATTCCACGCCGTTGGCCTCGTGACAGCCATACCGAGGATCACATGTCTACACTGAAGTTTTGGGGTACGCGTTAATGTAGCTGGTTGAGGCACGGGTTCCAATCCCGATGAGGTGGACTTTTAAATTTTCCTAAAGCTTGCAGTCCCACTATGGCCCTAAATTCTACTCAGCCTCTAACAGAAGTGAGTACCAGGGGTGCAAAGGGAGGTCAGCGCGTAAAGCTGACAACCTTAACGCCATCTCTGAGCCGACTGTGTAAAGAGAATGTGGGAGCCTCGACGTCTCACAACCCTATGGGCTTTCATGGCCTGTTGCAAGGATAAATTTACATTTTTTTACACTGTAGTTTTAGTGTCCAGTTTTTAAATGGCGATTACTTACACGAGGAAGAGACAGTAACTAGGTCACAAACGTATATAAAACCTAAAACATGTGATATTCGAACATCGGAAAAGCATTTATTTCTCGACATATCCTCCACCAACACTGGTACGTTTGGCCCATCGTTTTACCAGCACGTCGAAACCCGCGGCACAGAAGTTGTGAACCGCTTCACGCTACAAAAACTTCCAACAGTAAAAAAAATTCTTTATGAAAACCCTTTCCATGAAGTCCTTTTGCCCAGAGAAAACGTGCAACAGAGCGCTGTTCTTCAAGCACAAATCATATTTTTTTACTACCGAAACCAGCCTCTGAACATGCGCATGCGCAAGACTGTGATGAAGTTGGACTGCGCTGCTACCTAGTGATACATATAGAAATCCTGTTACGTCCATTACAGCTGTTTTACTTCTATTTGTGGCCTGTTTTGTGATTCCCACGTATGTGGACATATTAGCTTTACTGTACGTCGTGTTACCCTGTGTGGTATCCTTCGTTCAAAGAGCTTTGACAAATATCTAGCTTTAGAAGGAATTGCAATTCTGTAAAAGCCTGAGGGCCCTACCCGTGAAGGGCGAAAATGAAAACTTCATGCAGTGACAAGCAGTGAGTCTGCACATTCGTATCTGCGTAACGGTTTGTTAATGCTTCAAGCACAACTGTACCCAAGTATGTGGTAAAGTGTTCTGCTTATCCACGCCAAGGAACAGACTGTTTCAACCTAAGCAGGAGAAGTTATCATAATTTCCCTTTACATATATTTTCAGCTCGTCTTCTGAAATAGACCACTACAGTACTATTTCGCTGACATTTCTTCCCCCCCCCCTTCTTCCATCCATCCGTGTATGAGCCATGTGTTGTAACACAGAGGTGTATACTTCAACACCAAAACTACTGCAAGTTCTTACGCAATCATATTTCTGTGCCATAGACCCTCCTCGCCATTCTGAGGTCATCTTCTTCATGATTTAATTTCCTCGGCTCTGAGTTCTTGCCATTTCTATTTACTTCCATATCTTCACAATTTGAAGTTGGCTAACATTTTGCATTATGGAACGATGCATTCAAACGGACGTGGAAGAAATTAATTGTGACTTAAGGTACTATTTCGACATTCGGCTAGAGGGACTGAGGAGAAGCACGAAACCCGCAATCAAGACATTCGGAGTCCCGGCTGACAACCTTATCCCACAACCCCCGATTTTAAGCCAGAAATAAATTTGCCCCGTCCTTACACTCATATAAGTAGAGCACCGAGGTGTACAGGTCTAACAATCGCAATGTGATTTTAGTCCGCAAACGAACTATACAGACCGAGCGACCTCCGCTTGTCTGCGAAGTTAGTGCCAACTTTAGCGGGTAGAGGGTGTCGTGTGGTCAGCGTAATAAATACCCACGGCCGTTAATTTCGGTTTCCAAGCCCGGAACCGCTATTTCCTTGAAATAACTTCTCAATTATACTCACGAGACTGAGTGGAGCCCGTTCCAGACCCACTGCTTCTAAAAAAATCTGGTGATGCCGGGAATAGAACCCGGGAATTCTGGATCTGTAGCCAGGAGCTCTGACCACTAGTCCAGAGAGGCAGCCAATAATAATAATAAACAAAATACATTTTTATTACGAGATCAGGGGAATGGTTATTTGGGAGGGCCATGTGTCGCATGAATCCAAAAGCAGTTGTGATCATAAGTACGTGTACATCCAAGGCGACGGTGCACATTTCACAATATCTTGGGATGGTCTCTATTACATCCGCATGTTCAGAATTTTTCGAGATGGAAATATGAACGGCACAACGCTGGAATGATGGAGAAACCCTGTCTCCTCCCAAGTCACGTAGTCGCAGTAAATTGCCTTTTCAATTCGCCAAGTCCTACTTTCTTTAGCGGATGACAAATTACCGAAGGATTAATAATAAGAGATAGAGAAAGTTATGAGAGAAATCGAATTTGGCCTATTTTCCAATCTCAATGTACAATTCTTTTTCAGAAAATTATTGCTTACTGTCAATAATTTTCAGCTAATAAAATCAATTGTAACAGGGCATCAAAAGTTAAATGAATTATAAAATACTACGAGTCTTGAAGTCTTCTGGAGAGGTAACTATGACGATTATTGTATAATAAGATGTGACGCCGTGTAGTCTGCCAGTTAACTTACTCTGTTTTCTCTTCTACTAGGAAGAGGGGGCAGTGCTTTCCACCGAAATGAAGGCAAATTTCTGGCAGACTACATTACGTAATATCCCACATGATAGTAAGTGTTTTTTATGAGGAATTACTTGGCGAAATATGATTGAAACTGATAAATGGCCACCCACTCTTATATCGATATACGTAGAGGCCGAACTGAACGAAAGCTGAGGGCCACTCTTGGGTGTTAGTCCACTTATGCAGTTTTGTTTTAATGGGGTTGTACTTGTCGCATTCGTCCTTTAGAGAATTACTGGAGCATTTAACATGATACCTCAAAGTCTCCAGTACGACAGAATTTGGCGTGAAACACGTTAAGAGCGATAGACGCACACACAAAACCTGTATTAACCTGTGCGAGAACTGAGGTGCACACAGCATTGCTTAAGAAGAGTCCTTTGAAATTCAACCGATGGTTCGGAGGACCAGTCTGCTTTTACCGGTTCTCACGGTCTCTTCGCTTGCGGATTTCTTATATTTTTCCTTCTACCCTGAAGATGGAGGCGATACGTTCCTCCGAAACGTCGGTTAACACCACATATACACGGTGCCAAATCCCAGAAGACTGCTTTCTTCATAGTCACCGCCGTGAAAGCCTCAAATCTTACAGAATTACTTTTTATTTGTAATTTAAAAAATAATTTTTAACTGTCATTAAGCAAATGTTTAAACATTGGATAGTTTGCACAGTTAGAAATGCTATCTCAGCAGGTATCACTTCAAGGCATATTTGGATCACGTGATAGCAGCAGGTCTTGGAGGAGGATAGCGGATGTAGATAGGTGACAGAGCAGCGATAGCTACCAGAGGGAGTAGTCACTTATCGCTTTTGTGCTGACTGAAGGCTTTAGCGATGTGGAAATTATTCTTGCAGATTTGGTCCCAGTTAAGAGTTGTAGATTTTCAAGTTGAAATAAAGCTATAGCCAATTTCACTGAGTTCTGACAACGGTTTGTACACGACATGAAATGCGATCTACAGGTAGGAGCGAAGTGATTCCTCTGAGAGCAAATATACTAATTCAAGTTTAGTCTCAAACTTCATTGTTGCAGTGGTAGGGAATTAAAAGTAATTTGTACACGTGGTATATTTATCTAACGTTACGCCAGCACAGTCCTTAAATGCCCTCAGTCCCACCAGTAGATTATGTTAACACAGCAGCCCTGAATTCCATTTTGAACCTTTCGACACCTTATCACCAAGTGACGTCTCAGCACACTAACCCCAAAACCCCACACCACTTTGGTAAGTATGAGAACATCCGAAGTGATAGTCACATCTTATGCCACCTAGATGGCGCCTGACGCCATCCAACATGGCTGTCTGGATGTGGTCATTCATCCCTAAGTCAGGCAGCACCCATATCACTATACGCTCTGCAATGACAACATTAAATACGCCACCGCGGGGGCCCGGGTTCGATCCCGGGTCTGGTCAAGTGTGATTTGTGGTGGACAAAGTGGCGCTGGGGCAGGTTTTCTCCGAGTACTTCGGTTTCCCCTGCCAATTTTCATTCCACCAATTGCTCCACAATCACCCTCACATATCATCTGGGGCTGGTACAATAGGCCAGAAGTGGCCGCAGTACAAGAGACTTACTCCCACCCCACTCGCAATAAAAAAATACAATGTTAAAAACAGTTGTGATGTTGTGAAATGGGGTCCATGTCGAAGGATAGTTAGATTATATTCCGATACACAGGAGAAGATAAATTTGAGGATGACCATTAAGTCAGCAAGAAGTCTGGTTAATCATAAATAATCAGATAAAGAAGTTATACAAAACTCCTGAGTCGGTAGCAGATATTAAGGGGATTATGGGCGTAGTTGGAGCATACAGAGTTAAATAAGGGGGGCTAAGGAACTGCTGAAATTAAATCAAAGTTGGAATGGTACAATGAGGTAACACTAAGACGTAGACAATGATTTACGAGAGCTGAAATTGAAGAGGTGGAGACAAGCTAAAATGATATAAAAGTGCTGTATGTTGTAAAGGAGGCCAAGGTTCTTAGAAGCCATAGAGATCAGAAGTTACGTACGATAAAATTCTCCACTTCACTGCGAATTCTATTACTTAAAGGAAAAACAAATGTATCTTTGTGTTATATAGGACTAGTAGTTATGAGTATTTTCTCAGTTACAACAATTTTTACTGTTTATAGTATCAGCTACCAGTTATCAATTATTACAACGTACTGCAGACAAATGCGTGCTATTATTTACCCAATTTATCGACCCTTGCCTCCGCTGTGAGTAGCGCATAGCGTCCCTAACAGATCATTAGTTGAGTAGTGTAGAACTAAGATTTCAATTGAAGAACGGGAAACAAACTTTGCAATCTGGGAGCCCGCATTCTATCTGAATATTTTACCTCTACATTGAGCACCGTAACAAAACTTCCGAATATTCCAACAGACTGAAAAAAGAACATGAAATTTGCCTGGAATTTGAAGAGAATAGTTTACATTCCTGCGACTGAAACTCTCAAATGCGTACTGGATGACGTACATGAACTCAGTTGTTTAACACGAAACATTATAATTGTTATGGGAAAATTGGAATTAGGAACAAACAGATGAATAACAGTGTACATAATTGTAAGAACTCCCAAGTACAAGTTAAATTGTGCTACCACGAGATCGGGAAATCCCCCAATTCTGATCCTCCAGAAGATCTTGAATCATTTCAGAAAAATTTTTGTGGTTTTCCCAGTGCCTATAGAGCTGAACAGTTTCCATTTTCCTGGCATTCGGGAGTTACCGGATTGGAATTTCTGCCACTAGCAAACCTGACCGAGGAATTAGAATTTCTCTAGTTCCATGTGAACATGAAGAAAGCAGAGCTCTCCCTTGCACGCATCAGTTAAACTTACAAATATCTTCTCGTGTCATGCAACACTGGAACACAAGCTCGGACCTTCTCCTATTGGTATATTTGTACGGCATTACAATATTCCATTACAATATAATATCGTAAATCCCACAAATATTTAACGTTAATCAATGACGCAGAAAGGGCCATTTTCTTTTCAAATAAATAATTTCAGACGAGAAACATCAATGCTTCGAAGCAACATGTCTCAAGCATAGCATGGAAACTATATAAATGGCTTTTTGATAAACTTCTTACTTCAGAATTCCTATTTACTCAACTATATCCCGGTCTGATGGATTCAATAACGTCTAAAATATATTACGTATTTTAAATTAAATTTTTAAGATGTAAATATTTGTCATTTATTATATTTAACTAAGCTTTCAACAACATAGAATGTATGGCGTTAAATGGTGATATAATTTGTAAGTGATCAATGGGAAGGCAAGATCAAGGAAGAGGTCGTGACCTAATTTAAGATGGTATCTTGGAAGTCACGTAAAGGGACTGAGTAAAACTATAAGAAATCCAAGTCATTGCAGTAGTTGTTTAGACAAAAATAATAGAATAGAAAGGGAATCTTAGTGAGATAAGCCGGTGGTCCAAGTTCAATTCTCGTGTCTTCATGCTCAAATGGAAAAAGGTAAATTCTAAGAATCTGTCCAGTGACTCCGTGTCTCGCAGTTCAGAGTTTCATTCGGCCCACGAAACATGCAGCTGTTCTGCCCCCCCCCTTCTCAACTACCTGATCAAGAAATGATGGAGTTGAGTTTTAGTTATTCGGTGCAGGAACGGAATTTCTATTACATTATTTATATGATATTTGTTCTATTCAGAGAAAATATTTCTCATGCACTTTGTCTAAAATGTTCACGTTTCCTCCATTCCTCGGCTGAATTGTCATGTTAAAGTTTAAGAAATCAACAAGTAAAATAAGGAAAAGAGGAAAATTAACACGTGCAATAATGACAACGAAAATTCCGCATGCTAATAAGGTACAGAATTATCGCGATTATTAATATTAAACGATAAAAATTACAAACCATTATATATTACTATTTGCTATCACTTAGCTCGTTAGGTCCCGCTTTTTCTCAGTTGCCAATACTGTAACAGATTGCGTCTATTTCTTGGTATAAAACAACGACGACTGCTCCGACTGTCCTGCTTATAACAGTTCGGCAATGACCACAAAGAAAACATCCTTCCTCTGTTGCTGTGTAAACATGCTTGCTAACAAAGCCGTTACTCAGAAACGGCTCTAATATTTTTGCTTATTTCGCGATCGTTGCCTAGCAACTAGTCTACATGCCACAATATGAACGATTTAACTAATTACATATTTTGCATTTTGGATTATTTCCCACAACGGCTAAAGTTACATAAAGTAATGTTATGCATCTGCCATAAGAGGAGTATGAACTGTGCCCCCGTAAATGCCATATCCAGTTCTGTATTCACTTATGAATGAAAATTGTTGTTGTTGTCCCTCTAATTAATTAAGCACTAGACCATGAATATATTTAGAAGAGTGGAGATATGCCTCCATCATTCTTGACCTCAGCTCTAGATGGAGTTGAGTGGTTAGCTTAATGCTCCGGCTGTTTACCCCCGGAAAATACCCCCGAATACCCATTGGCCAGGAGGCTGAATGAGCCCCAGAGCCAATTTGGACGCTGTGGAAAAGAGAAAAATCTTGCCCCACACAGGTAATCGTACCTCTGCTGTCAAGCCCGTATCCCCTCACTATACTGACTGAGCTACACCAACGCCGCTTAAAAATGAGAATACTCATCGAATCTGTTCCTGTAGCCCCTCTATCAAATTCCCATTTTTTTGTAATTTATTCAACAACGCTGTTACACTGATACACTGCACATGGCGTAGAGTATATTGGGCACATGATAATGCGGATGATAGTTTTGATGCAAGTGCTCGTGACATGTTTCAAGATATAGCCTTGGAGTTCGCTTTAAGAGGGCCACGTGAGCCACAGAACCAGCCGTTACAATAGCCTCCTACTTCAGCCTACAAGTTCACAGATCTCACGCTATAACACGGCACGGAGGCCACAGCTTTGTACGGAGTCAGTTTCAAAAGATTTGGGTGATAATGAACGACGGTGTTTTAGAAAATGTTACAGACATAAACATTAAACAACTTGCAAACACAACAAAATCCATTGAGTGTTATTTGGCAACGCTGACTATCGAACTGTAGTGGCGTCTCAAGTGCAAAAGGCACAAAGTTGCCTGCCGTAGGCTTGGATAGAAGGAGTATGACCCATTCCTTGTCCCTCTAAACCCCAGGGTCTTTTTTTTAATTGCTAGTGGAGAGGGACTAAGTGCCTTGTACTCCGGCTACTTCTAGCCTATTGTACCAGCCCCAGATGATAGGTGAGGGTGATTGTGGAGCAATTGGTGGAATGAAGATTGGCAGGGGAAACCGAAGTACTAGGAGAAAACCTGCCCCAGCGCCGCTTTCTCCACCACAAATCCCACTTGACCAGACCCGGGATCGAACCCGGGCCGCCGCTGTGGGAAGCCAGCGACTAACCGCTTGAGCTATGGCGCGGCCCAGCCCAGGGCCATACTCCATGCTATGTGAAATACCATGTATAGCAATCTGAAATGCCACAGAGCCTTCCGGAGCGAACTTCACGGGGCGTAGCCAGGAGCCGCTGTTACGGTGAGCGTGGGAAGAGATCGAGTGTCGCGTTGATGTTTACAGCGCAACTAGTGAAGCACATGAACTTTCGGATTCCATAAAATGCTTGGAAGTTCTTGAGTAGCTGCACAATTGGCAGCTTCTCAAGAAGGGCTCAGTTCCGTGAGTGAGTGAGTGAGTGAGTGAGTGAGTGAGTAAGTGAGTGAGTGAGTGTACTTTGTTTTGTACTGTTCCCAGAGTCTATTTCCTTGTCTGTCAGCGTAAGGTCTACTGCCACCGAGTGAACACCCAACTGCCTTAAAATAATAATAATAATAATAATAATAATAATAATAATAAATCTATTTTCTGGTATCTAACTCCACCACGCTCGTTCTTAATAAGGTGTCAGTTACTTAGGCAGAAGAGAAATACTGTGTTTTTAAGGAATTTAAATACTTCGATACCGAGCTCACTGAAATCCTTCAACTTATCACTCTATTTTTCCACACTCCAGTGTAACTTTATCTTCTGAATCAACCAATATTCTGGAAATATATTAGCCGCAACAGACAGAAATGAGTCCAATTAAACAAAAATTGTCTACGTTTTATAGGTCGAAGATGGAGGCTTTCCGAACTCTGTAACGCATCCTTAAAACTGAAATCCGAACACTCAACTCATATCTTAATTTGAGCTGATGGCAATCTATTTTATGAAGCGATTTTCGTCTACTGGTTACATTAGTAGTTGTAAATAAATAGAAAGTGATAGAGATTATAATAAAAATTAAGTCATATAACAAACTGGTTACATGAAAAACAAATATAACATTTTTTATCCGATGATAAATTCACTAAACAAATAATATTGTTACATGAAGAAAGCAAGTTTTCTGGGATGTGGGGCCGTGTAGATATTGCTCACTCTGGTTCCTCGCTCGCGGAATTTCTTCTTTTTTTCTTCTACCCTGAAGATTGAGGCGATACAGTCCTTCGAAACGTCGGTTAACACAATATCTACAAGGCGCCACATCCCAGAAAACTGCTTTCTTCATAGTCACCGCCGTGTAAACCTAAAATCTTAAATACTGTAACATATTTTACACGGCTACGTAGGCATGTAAGTAGTGTTCTTTATATGGCTATCTTCTGACGTTACATTCTTGACTGCAACTTTAGTAATTGATATTTCTACTCACCGACGCCACCAGAACCTTTGAAGGCTTGCGATGTGCCTCTGTCACTGAGTGAAATGAACCCATCTTCTGTCTGGGCAACGTCAAGGGAACATTCAGAATACTAATCTTCATGTGTCAGCATGCGGTGAATATCACTCAACAACTTCATGGGCAAGAATCAAATGCAGAGAAATAAAGGTACGATAGAACTGTCTGTTTCACAAACACATTGCCTCATGTCCACTTGATTACGTTCGTCACTGAACAAAATTAACTACTTTACCACAGGCACAAACTTTCCCGATGCTACTATCACATTTGACTCGTTGGCCTTAACGCACAGTACGGTAGACACACCGCACAAACATTACTGCATTACTGGTGAGTCAACATGGCATCCTGCATCGTTGCAACTGCAACCCCACTGATATCACACCACATCCGTCGCAATAGACAAATGAAATTGCCAATTTTAATGCTGTTGTAGGAGAGAAATTAGCCTAACACTACACTAATGAATAAAACTTAAACGCACAAAAACACATTACACTATTAATATCAACGTATTCTGCAGACGCACTCGCTTTACTTCGCGCACAGCAAAAGAAATAAGCGGGAGGCTACACAACTGCCATCTAGCGCCCAGCAGCTGTCAGTTGTTTTCGAAGTGCGTTCTGCCTGCTTGAAAGCGATACATGAAACCTGAACTGGATCGTGCAGAACGCTAGCAACTATTACAGACAAGATAAAGTCAGGGGTGACACTACATGACGTTATAGAACAGACCTCTCTCTCTCGTCAACCTGTTACTTTCGTGAAGAAATTGCTACGTAATTTAAGCGTCTAATTTGTTGCAGAGACATAATGCCTTCCATAACTCCAACTAACTCCATGCATATGAGTCATTCTTGAGATGCTGTCAATTTTGCAGCTGTATTTTATGGAACCAGCATGTTCACAAGAGTCCGCAAATGCTCTCTATCCTGAGCCAGTTGAACCCAGTCCATGCCACCACACCCTATCCCTCTAAGATCAACTGTAATATAATCCACACACCAACATCACAGTCTTCCTACTGGCCTCATGCCTTCTGGATTTTTCATCAATGCCCTACATGCATTCCTCTTCGCATACATTCGTGCTATATGTTCTACCCATCTCATCCTTCAGGACTTGATCATTCTAATCATACTCGTCAAAGAGTACAAGTTACTAAACTTCCTCATTATGCAATTTTCTCCAACCTCAAACCACTTCAGCTCTCTTTGGTTAAAATATCATCCTTAACACTCTGTTCTCAAACACCCTTAGTCTACGTTCCACCCTTACTATTAGAGACCAAATTTCACATCCATACAGAACCAATGAAAAATTATAGTTCTCTATATTCTGATTTTTACATTTTTAGACAGCAGACGAGAAGACAAAAGGTTCTGGACTGAATGCTAGCAAGCGTTACCCGAGTTCAATCTCCTCTTAATTTCCCCCTGAATTAAAATTTGTTTTGTTAATATCGTTCCAAAATATTTGAATGCCATATTTTCAAATGAAACTTTTCTCTGTGTTTACTTCTAGTCCAACCTCCTTACTAGCTCCAGGTGAAGTTCCTGTGTTTTTCTTTGTGGTACATATGTTGTCTTCTAGTAGATTCACATCACAGCATTGACCAGCAATTGATGGGTCCCATTTAATTTCAGTACCACCTGGACTTTCTGGACCTTGCTAATGGCATATTCTAAAGCAGAGAGAAGATGAAAAGAAATGGCTACAAAGCATGTCATTCTTTTAGACCATTTTGAATAAGAAAAGTATGAAACAAATGTCTACATATAGGGAATTTCCAACGTTTCATTTAAACACATTTTAATTAGCGTCATTAATTTCATGGGTATCCCAAACTCTATCAGAATATTGTACAATACTTCCCTCCTAACTGAATCATAGGCTTTCTTGAAGTCTACGAATAGCTGATGTACTGTCTCATTGTACACCTGTTTTTTTTTCAGTATCTGATGAATGCAAAATTCCGATAAATAGTTCACCTTCTACGTTGATACCCACACTGGTGACCCCTAATAATTTCATCTACTTAAGGATATAATATTGAGAGAAAGATATTGCATAAAATCTTGTATGAAATGACATTGATATTCAACAATAATTACTGTCGTCAGTTTACAGCCCTTCTTGTAAATTGGCACAAAAATAGACTCCTTCTATAGATCAAGTAATTATTCCTTATTGCAAATAGAATTAAAGAGTTTATGGATCTCGGACAGTAATATTTCACCTCCTGCTTGAATCAGTTCTGCCGGAATTTGGTCACTACCTGGCGATTCATACTTCATCAATTTTGCAATAACAATTTAAAACACGAAAGAACTAGGACTAGGTACTAGAGGCTCAGCTGTGTGTAACCGTACTGTATGTATGAATGCATGAGGGGTAGGCCTCCTCGGCCCTTGCACCGCGACCTACAGTGGTCTGTTGTGCTTTAACGCTACTGTAACTGAAGACATAACTTTTATAATATGGACGCGCTGCACCAAAATATGGATCCATATTGGGAGTTCAAATAACCTTAGTTGTGTTATATAAATCTGCCTGATGATGGTCCCATGAGGACCGAAACATGTAGTAGTAAGAAATAAACCCAATCTGAGAAATATTGATTGATTAAAATATCACTTTTGTTTTGCTGTCGGGTAACCATATAAGCCGTATATAAATTTATCTGCCGAACATCACTGATTCTATGTACATTCAATATTTTCATAAATTTGTGGGAATCTGCAATCACATCACCATTCTCATTCTTCCCTAATATGCTTCTAGTTGGTAACCCCTCTTGAATTAATTTATTCCTCTACACATACGCATTCTCCCATATCCTCTCGGCACGGACCACGTAACTTCTGTTGTTGCGTGACGCAGACCACACAGAAACCACAGTTATTCACTGTTGCGTGACGTCACCGCGCATGCGTTAAATTTATTACTGAGCCGTTGCCTGGCAAAGCGTCAAATTATTTTGTGAGCAAGGTCATAATATGTTCTGTATTACATTCTGTGTGAAGAAAGCTATTTGAATGTTCGTGTCTTCTGATTTTTCTCAATTTTTTGCCTATGTATGTAAAATTTAACTTTTTTTTTTTTTTTGGCTGAGAGATGTTGAATTTGAAAGGCTGATAGCTGTACCCCGGCTGTGAGCAGAATATGATGTCGCTAGCTGTACGTACATTATGCCGTACATGGGTGCGAAAAAGTTCGTAAGATAGTGTCATGTCTCAATGTAAAACCTATCAGTTTTCGTCCTGTTTATGTTTATGTAAGACAGTCATACGTGTTCCATGTTTTCATTAACAGCATTCAATGCATTCAAATGATGAAAAAATGCACTTCAAAAGCGTGGTTTTCTGTAGGATTCTTTTGTAAAAATAAGAGTACGAATCATGTAACAGATGGTTTTTCCGTAGGCATCTTAATGTTCGAGTCCCAGCTCCGTCGACCATACTTGCTTTGGTGAGCAAAGTGCGTTCAGACGGTTTTTCTTATACAAGAAATAAACTGGACATGACGCTATGCTAACCAAGGGAAAACTTGACAATGCTGGAGCCAGGTCAAGACATTCGTCTTGCAAATATGTGACACGATGAGCTCAAGAGGCACAGGTGTCAATGTCAAGATGGTGGACAGTAACTGAAACGTCGCATCTGCGTCTGTATAAAAGTAGACAAGTTCAAGCAACGGAAGATGGCGATTACCTTAGGAAAAAACTGGCCTTAACGGACAGTAAAAGATGTTCTTAGTCCCAAGCTTTCATTCTTAACATTGAAAGCATGTTTCCATCTTCGTTGATATGTCAATGCTAAGAACAATAGTTATTGGAAATTTTGAAGCACCCTCACACAATCAAATGGCCCGTGTGTGGTGTGCCATTACTGCTACCCGCTAATAATAGAAGCAACATATTTGTAACAGACTTTTAATTCTGGCCGTTATATAGTAACAATGGCATTTCTGCTCATTCTTGAGAGCATTACGGAAGAAGTGACCTATGCTTACTTTACTCAAGACCTGTTACAGCACACACTGCTAATTCTCCCTTTAATGTTTCAAAAGAGACGTCTGAAGACACAGTGATAAGCAGGGCCCGGAATTTGATGACATTTCATCCTTTTTTCCTTGTATCCTATGCGATGCTCTTAAATATATAAATATCGGATATGAGCTGCTGGTTACAGAAATGTAAATTTTATAGGTAATTTTTGTCACTTTTTGACATTATTAGGTTTAAGGTCTTTTTTTTCATTTTGGGGGTAACTTATTGGTAAATTTTTGGACTTTTAAAGGTATTTCTTGTCATTTTTGGCCATTTTAAGGAACTTTTCTTCATGCGATGTCTTCTGAAATGTGAATAACATGGAAGCGAAGTGTTCTTTCTTTTCTCCTTTAGTCCATATTTCTGGATTTTTCTGTCATTTTATAGGTTATATTTAAATATTTCAGGTCATCAAAATCCGGGCTCTGGTGATAAGTCACAGACTACAATTTGTGTCTTTTGGAAGACCCGAAATTCAAATTGTTCTGAAATAACCCCCATTCACGGAACGAATTTGGCACATCATTTCTGACAAAGCGATAATTATGTTCTTGCTTTTTTCGGGGATAACCATTCTAAAGGCATTGGTGGGAGCCGGGAAAAGTAGTTGTTATTTAAAAGGTACACCATATAGTCTCTTTTACGAGTATGTTTTTTTTTTGTGTTGCCAGCTTAGTTTGAAATACCTGGAAGTAGAGGCATCAAGTATAGCACAGAAGTTGGCAAGGTCTGCTGAACTGTAATAAAGCTTAACTTAACTAACGAAGTTCTTGTTATCAAAGCCTTCACCGCCTCGTGCATATCTCGCAGGTTTCCAGGTAATTCGCGGTTCGGCTTCTGTGTAACCTAGTAATTTCTATCGATCAACTACAGCGTAACCGTCGCTAGACCGACTGAGCTATTGGGGTTTCCCATTCTTCCCGTTGCATTAGTTAATTTAAGAGAAAGTGACTGGCCAACCGTCAGTCGTAAAATGAATTTTGTAACGAAGCAAGTAGTAGAGAGGAATTTTGTAAAAGTAAAAACAAAGCTGTAAGATATGTGGAAGACGAAGGCGTATAGATGTCATAACAATGGTGGTCCTTTGGAAAGGGACTGGTTATGGTTTAGAAGTTACGTGGTTCGAAGTGAGTATTTGAGTGAGGAAAAAAGACTTAAGAAATTTGTGCATGTAGGAAGCAAGTGATACTATATGAGGAAGGTGAAGGTATCAAATTTGTATAGATCTGGTGGTACATGGGTAAGACATTGGCATAGTATCGGGAATATACGGGGTTCGAAACCGCGGTGTCTTTTGTCAATAGAAATTGAAAAGTTAATGAATAAATGTGATTTTTCTGCAGCTATAAACCAAGTCGTATAATATAAGGACGATCAGAGACACTTGTGGCAAGCATGTTCTGGTGGTCAAGAGGTAAGGCACAGGCGTTCTAAAGGTAAGGTTCATGGTTCGAAAACAGAAGTATTTTTGTAATGAGATTTTTATGGAATTATATAGCGACATGTAACATAAGAGGAAGATTACAAGTCAAAAGTTTCCGTGGTATTGGTAGCCTATTGGTAAAACACCGGCGTAGTGAACAAGAGTTGGAAGGTTCGAGACCAAGTATAGTTTTGTGATTTAGAAAGTAAGTTAATTGATTTTTCTCGAATTATAACAGAAGATGTAGCTTAAGAGGAATATTAAAGATAAGAAATTTTCGTGGCGCGGGTGGTCTAGGGGTAAGACATCAGCGTAGTGTTCAGAAGGTCCCGGGTTCGAAACCAGTAGGATTTTTGTGAAAAAGGAAAAGGAAATGGAAATAAGTTAGGAGATGGGGTAAAGGAGGAAGGAGAGATAGAGGGAGGGACCGGGGTGAGGGAAGATTTTTTCTTTTTTTTGCGGCGCTCATTAAGACACTCAACCTAAGCGGGTTTATTAAAATCCACATGGGATCAAAAAGAAAAAAAGTTTGGCCCACCGTCCGCCCACCAACCACCCGCCCTTAGGGGGTGACTTTGACTTATTCATTTGAGACCGAATTCTATGAGCGAGAGTTAGCAGGAAAGTATTTCAACCTGTAGCGCATTCTGTTGACTAAAACCTCATGGAAAGCCACAAAGTGTAGTTTACTGGCCTGTGCAAACCGCCCCTTTGAAGAATTCATTTTATATGGTAGGGCAGAAGGCACTGAGGATGGAAGCGTGGGACCCCACCCTCACCCACCCTTATAATCACGTAGAAGGTTAATAGCTTTAGACCAGGCTCATTCAGCGAGATTTAACAAGAAAATATTTTAAACTGCAGCGCCATCTATTGAACATTACAAGAACTTCTGTTCAACAGATGGCGCTGCACTTTTATTTCATACTTGCTTAACTCTCGCGGATTATGTTTGTTCTCAAGTATTTAACTTTCTGCGTGACCCCAACAGCGGTCGTGGGTACGGTCCCACGTTTTGCCATCTGTGGAGTAATGTTCAACGGATGGCGCTTTTTAATTTCATATGAATGTGAATACTATGGAAGCGTTCCATGCTTCGCCATCTGTGGAGTAATGTTCAAAAGAGGGCGCTACTTTCTTATTTCATGTGAATACTATGGAAGGGTGGGACTCCACCCTCATCCGCTCTTGGGGTTACGCAGAAAGTTAATTACTTCAGATCAAGCTATATCAGCGAGCATTAACAAGAAAATATTTCGAACTGTAGCGCTGTCTGTTTAATGGTTGAGACCAAGATCATTCAGCGATGGTTAACAAGAAAATATAAAATAACTGTAGCGCCATCTGTGGACTTTAAACCTCATGGAACGCCACGAAGTTTAGTTAAAATGTAGCATCTCTGTATCTTTTTTTGGATGTGCAAACCGCTCCTCTGAAGAAAGTTAGTCAATTGTGGAGTAATGTTCAACAGACAGCGCTACAGTTTTAAATGTTTTCTTGTTAATTCTAGGTGAGATTGCTTGATCTCAAGTAATACACTTTCTGCGTGACCCCAAGAGCGGATGAGAGTAGTTCCATCCTTCCACAGTATTCATATGAAATAAAAAAGCGCCATCTGTTGAACATTACTCCACAGATAGCAAAACGTGGGACCGTACCCACGACCACTGTTGGGGTCACGCAGAAAGTTAAATACTTGAGACCAAACTAAATCCGCGAGAGTTAAGCAAGTATGAAATAAAAGTGCAGCGCCATCTGTTGAACAGATGTTGTAATGTTCAACAGATGGCGCTGCAGTTTAAAATATTTTCTTGTTAAATCTCGCTGAATGAGCCTGGTCTAAAGCTATTAACCTTCTACGTGATTATAAGGGTGGGTGAGGGTGGGGTCCCACGCTTCCATCCTCAGTGCCTTCTGCCCTACCATATAAAATGAATTCTTCAAAGGGGCGGTTTGCACAGGCCAGTAAACTACACTTTGTGGCTTTCCATGAGGTTTTAGTCAACAGAATGCGCTACAGGTTTAAATACTTTCCTGCTAACTCTCGCTCATAGAATTTGGTCTCAAATGAATAAGTCAAAGTCACCCCCTAAGGGCGGGTGGTTGGTGGGCGGACGGTGGGCCAAACTTTTTTTCTTTTTGATCCCATGTGGATTTTAATAAAACCCGCTTAGGTTGAGTGTCTTAATGAGCGGCCGCAAAAAAAAGAAAAAATCTTCCCTCACCCCGGTCCCTCCCTCTACCTCTCCCTCCTCCTCTACCCTCTCTCCTAACTTCTTTTCATTTTCTTTTTCACAAAAATCCTACTGGTTTTGAACCCGGGACCTTCTGAACACTAGGCTGATGTCTTACCCCTAGACCACCCGCGCCACGAAAATTTCTTATCTTTAATATTCCTCTTAAGCTACATCTTCGGTTATAATTCGAGAAAAATCAATTAACTTACTTTCTAAATCACAAAACTATACTTGGTCTCGAACCTTCCAACTCTTGTTCAATACGCCGGTGTTTTACCAATAGGCCACCAATGCCATGGAAATTTTTGACCTCTAATCTTCCTCTTATGTTACATGTCGCTATATAATTCCATAAAAATCTCATTACAAAAATACTTCTGTTTCCGAACCACGAACCTTACCTTTAGAATGCCTGTGCCTTACCTCTTGACCACCAGAACATGCTTGCCACAAGTGTCTCTGATCGTCCTTATATTATGCGACTTGGTTTATAGCTGCAGAAAAATCACGTTTATTTATTCACTTTCCAATTTCTATTGACAAAAGACACCGCGGTCTCGAACCCCGTACCTTCCCAATGCTACGCTAATGTCTTACCCACGTACCACCAGATCTATACAAATTTGTTACTTTGATTTTTTCATTTTTGGTCCGTCACACTAACAGTTACAATTATAAAAGACAAGTCCGTCCACTGTGTCACACTGGACGGACTTGTCTTTTATAATTGCAAATTTGTTACCTTCACCTTCCTCATACATTACGACTTGCTTCCTACATGCACAAATTTCTTAAATTTGTTTCTCACAAAAATAGTCACGACTTCGAACCACTTATCTTCTAAACCATACGCCAGTGCCTTACCAAAGGACCGCCATGGTTATGGCAAGGATTCGCCTTCGTCTTCCACATATCCTACAGCTTCGTTTTTACTTTTACAAAATTCCTCTCTACTACTTGCTTCGTTACAAAATTCATTTTACGACTGACGGTTGGCCAGTCACTTTCCCTTAATCTTCAACGTCCGAAGTGCCCCGTTGGTGCCATTGATGAGTATAGCCGTCGTGGCCAATACCCTGTTTTGGCCAGTCGGGCATTTAAACTCCGCTGGTGGAAGCGCGCGCCCCCGCTGCTATTAGAAGCGCATGCACAATCCTAAATATTTATTTTTATATGTAGTAATTACCAGTGAGACTTGAGTAAAAACATAATAGAGGAATTAAAATGATACCTAAGTGAACAACAACAAAAAGAGAATACGTGTGAGTTATGCTCAAACTCATCCACGAGCCAATACTTATATTGCATGTTCTGCAGATTAATGTGTTAAAAATATATATTAAAATTCTATGTACATACCATTTTGTTGTTATCTGCTTGATGTATATATAGGCTGAACTGAAACTACAGTATTCGATTTCACTATGAACGCACAGAAAACAGTTCGCACTCTGTATCTCAGCCACGATGCAACTGTCCGTTCACGACCCTAGAGATGACAATAGCCTCTTGAAGCTATAACGGAAGGTCTTAGCACTGAAGAAGGGACCCCTGTAGCTTTCTCTTGTATAGCCACGCTTTCATTTTTCTGTCCTTTAGTCAAATGATTCGAAAATCCGAAGAGTGTAAGCAGTGCTAGCCTAAGACCAAATGATTTTATTGCTTATATCCGTTTTACGGCACCAGAGACTGCTAAAACGTGTCAAGTGTTACAAACAGAAATTAATTTATAATGCAGAAAAACTCTGTGAAGAACCGGGAAACCATTTTTGCAGTACGTATCAAAATTAAAAAAATATATATGAAAGAGTAAAACTCTTTGTATAAAATTTTTCAAATATTCCGTTTTAATATGCGACACTATGTTCCTTGCTCATAGAAACAAAGTTAATTCAATCTATTTATCATAAAAATTGAGTTAGATACAGCATTTTAAACACAATGCTGAAAATTGTTTAAGCGCCCTAACAGGAACGGACATTTAAACGCGCACCAACAGCGGGCATTTAAATGAACTCCGGCTAGCTCAAGCTTACCATCTTTTCAGAAGTCCGGCCTTTAAAGGAATGTTTTATTTGATTTGTTTCATTTTGGTCCGTCACACTAACAGTTACAAATACAAAAGACAATTCCGTCCAATGTGACTATTTCAGTTTTCTCACTTGATGATTCACTAGCCTTACATGTTTCGATCCATTTGGATCATCTTCACAGGCACTAAACACTTTTTATAAACCACTATCACAACAGTTGTCATATGAAATACACATGTATTGTCCAACTACACAATGTTCCATCTATCAGTCACAGCAGCCTTTCTGGTTATAGAAATATTTAAAGTTGTTTTAAAGTTTTAAAAACTTTCTTAAAAATTCAAATTCATAAACCATACGGGTTCGTATTAATATCAGCGATCCTACTGTATATATATATTTTTTTTTAAGTTTTTGTCCTACCTTAATATAGTCCGTTATGATTTCTTGGCCCGCTGTGCTGTTTATACTGTTCTAGTGTGTGTTGTGCCACTTAATTTATACTTCCTGTATCTGTGACGTTGTTGTGGGCGTGTTCTGATGTTGTATTATGAGGTCGAAAATTTTACGTTTGCTGTTACTTTCTTTTGTGTGTTTTTGTTCTTCTATCAATTTATTGACTTTATTAGAGTGATATATGTGGAAGTCCTCTTTTATATTTATAATGTTTCCTTTTTTGGCTTTTTCAATCATTTCCATGATTACTGTCATTGACCTGTACTGATGGTGTTTATTTAGTATGTGTTGGGCGAATGCTGATTCGTCCTTGTTTAGTCTTATATTTCTTATGTGTTCTTTGTATCTTGTTGTTAAGTTTCTGCCAGTTTGGCCTATATATATATTTTTTTGCAACTTTGGCATGTTATTTTGTATATTCCACTTTGTTCGTATGGGTTTACTTCACGTTTTTCATTTGTTAGTTTACCTATTGTGTCGGTTGTCTTGAGTGTTATCTTTATATTAGTGTTTTTGAACAGTTTTGTGATTTTTTGTATGTAATACAACATCAGAACACGCCCACAACAACGTCACAGATACAGGAAGTATAGATTATGCGGCACAACACACACTAGAACAGTATAAACAGCACAGCGGGCCAAGAAATCATAACGGACTATATTAATGTAGGATAAAAACCTTAAAAATATATATATATAGTAGGATCGCTGATATTAATACAATACCCATAATATATTTACAGAATCTCCCTACTCAAGTTACTTAGGAGGCACAACATCGGCCACCTTGAAGAGAGACGACAGGGGTTATTGACACGAACCGTATGGTTTATGAATTTTAATTTTTAAGAAAGTTTATAAAACTTTAAAACAACTTTAAATATTTCTATAACCAGAAAGGCTGCTGTGACTGATAGATGGAACATTGTGTAGTTGGACAATACATGTGTATTTCATATGACAACTGTTGTGATAGTGGTTTCTAAAACGTGTTTGGTGCCTCTGAAGATGATCCAAATGGATCGAAACATGTAAGCCTAGTGAATCATCAAGTGAGAAAACTGAAATAGTCACATTGGACGGACTTGTCTTTTGTAATTGTGAATGTTTTATATATATGCAGCCAGCAGCACTCCGTGTTGGCCGAATGTTATACACTTGGTCATCGATTTGCGACCGACTTCCGTTCTGACAGGTCATAAGTCGTTCTGGTCGTATGTCGGCCATATATTTATTAACATTATGTTTTAACCTTTCTAATTTTTTATCATCTTTATAATTTATTTTTAAAACTTTTAGATTTTAATCGTTTTTTATTTTTCATTTTTTGTGGTCGTAAGTGCGGCCGGTCGTAAGTCGACGACCAAGTGTGTATATAATAAGACAAAAAACACAGTATTTCAGAGACTGGCTCTGTCTTTGTCCTCAGGTGATTGGTCCAGTGATTGAAACGAGCTCTTTCTATCGGGCTCAACTGATTGGTCTATCTTATCCCACCCACCTGAGGACGGAGACAGATCCAGTCTCCGAAACGTTGTAGTTTTTTGTCTTATGTATATACCAGACTATGGATAGAGCCCCAAATAAACCTAACAGTTCTGTACAGCATACACCACCGTCAGAATCCTTTCAAGCCTATTTCTAGTGATCCTGTGTTTAAGCATCCTGTTGCATTACTATATCTAATACTGTATATGTACTACACAGTCCGTCAACAATGCAACAATTTTTCCTTCTTTCTTTCACTTTCACTTTCGACACAACATGTTTCGTCCGTAAATGATCATCCTCAGAAGCCTTACTATACTAAAACTGCTACACCGCACTAATATTATCCATATGCAACTGCAAGCTTCTTGATTCAAACCTCATAGTCGTGGTTTAATATGTATGCGCTAAAGTAGCACAACCTGTAGTTCACTTAATTTAAATCAAATAAAATCCATTAAAATTTTCTATTAAATTTGTTTTCTCTTAAATTTTATAAATTTCTTATTACACCTCACAAGGGGCGTCGTCCACTTGTTTAGAACTGGTTCGTTTATTTCAGATGTTTTATTGCGGCAACCTGTTTCTCTGTTCGTAAGCCCGTTGTTGTGTTACGTCTGCAATATGCAATTTATCCTTTAAAACTAAAATTCTGGACTGTATCCATCGTCCCAGTCAGTTGAACCACAACGTTTCGGCAGCTGGCTCTGCTACCGTCCTCAGGTGAGTAAAATGG
Organism: Cryptotermes secundus; assembly: GCF_002891405.2. NCBI lineage: Eukaryota > Metazoa > Arthropoda > Insecta > Blattodea > Kalotermitidae > Cryptotermes > Cryptotermes secundus. The sequence goes on along the minus strand of NW_019739229.1, from coordinate 1,435,319 downwards.
AGGTAAAAACGGGGAAAATGGGAAAAAAATTAAAAGGTAAGGGGGGTTCTTGTATCCTATACAGTTGGGTCCCTTAGATCAAGCTAATCTCAATCACTGGACCAGTGATTGAGATTAGCTTGATCTAAGGGACCCAACTGTATAGGATACAAGAACCCCCCTTACCTTTTAATTTTTTTCCCATTTTCCCCGTTTTTACCTCCATTTTACTCACCTGAGGACGGTAGCAGAGCCAGCTGCCGAAACGTTGTGGTTCAACTGACTGGGACGATGGATACAGTCCAGAATTTTAGTTTTAATATCTATTCTCCATCGTCGGGATCCTTTAGCTCTTAATTTATCCTTTGCTTGTGAGCTGTTACCTTTAGCAGCTTATGGCGTTGTTTTCGCTTGTCTGAGAATTGCTGACGTAACGCACGTTAGTGATTCATTTGTTTCTTAAAATGGCAGGAAAGGTTGACGACGCTGTTAATTTTGTTTTTGTTCAGTTAACTCAGCAAGAGCCTGGTATATATGACAAACGCCACCCTGACTATGCTAGGCGGGACAAAATAGATTTGGCTTTGGAAAGATTTTCTCATGAGGCGACGGTGTCTGGATTCAGGTTTGGTTCTTTTGAAACAATATAAGCGCCTACGGGTTAAGTGTCATAGAAGAACGGATGCATCCATTGTTTCCTTTTTATATCCAAGTATAATTAGAATGATCAAGTCAAGGAGGATGAGGTGGGAAGGTCATGTAGCACGAATGGGGGAGACAAGGAATGCGTATAGGATATTGGTGGGAAAGCCGGAAGGAACGAGACCACTGGAAAGACCAAGGCGTAAGTGGGTGGACAATATTAAAATGGATCTTAGAGTGATAGGATGGGATGGTATAGATTGGATGGATCTGGCTGAGGATAGGGACCAGTGGAGGGCTCTTGTGAACACGGTAATGAACCTTCGGGTTCCATAAAATGCTGGGAAATTCTTGAGTAGCTGAAGAATTGGCGGCTCAGCTCCTTGAGTAACTAAGTAACTAAGTATTGTATTTAAGCATCCTGTTGCGTTAATACATCACATGTTTCCGTCTCAAATACAACTAATTATATAGTCACCCTTGTTCCACATTACATGGTTCGGCTGTACACGGTCATCATCAGGTGCCTTCTGTCTTGTTAAAATACTTATACTGTATGTAAATATTTCGTATGGAGTGTGAACGCGATATTTCCTGATTAAAAAATTACCTTAATTAAAATAAATTAGTTACCATCGCAATAGTTTCCTTATGGTCGTCGTCCTCTCTTCTCATGCCGTCTCAACCAGCACCATATTATGACAGGATCAGTATTATCATCTTCCATTGCAGAAGGTGGGTTCACGAAGATAAAAAATACAATCCTACATTACGCCGGACGAACATATTCACTGAAGATGTCGTGAGAGCATCTAATAAAACATAAGTTTCCTCAGTGTGCTCCTGCTAATATGGAAACCAGTTTCCTGCTTGAAATCGGAGACATTTCTTGGAAATTGCGGTTGCATTGCTGTTGCCAGTTTCCCTGATGTGCCTTCGTCCATACAAACATTTACATACATTGAGAAGATTCTTTGAAGCTAGTCTGAATTCACTGACTTCGATATATGTAATTGTGTTATAAATTAATTTGACCATTCGTCACCGATTATCTGTGACTCCCGAAATAAGACCTGTATACCGGAATGATTCTGTCTCTGGTTTATTAAAGTATTCCTCACGCTACTCTAAGTTACAACATATTCTAGAGCACGCAGTTGCTTCTTTACCTTTGCTGTTTCCACTTGTTTGTACCAGCTTTCTGAAACATATGAGGGTGATTCAACAGGTATCTGGACTTCCATTCCATGTGTAGAAGGCACAAGATAGCCTCATGGAAGTTTGCAGCTCCAAATCCCATCAGATGACACATCAATACACTGCCCCACACGACCTCTGATGCAGTAAGCAAGCTCTGGCAAAGCAGAGAATATGAGTGCATCAAAAAAGAACAACTGGCCAAGGTTCTCTTGCGGGTGTACATATCTCTGTGGGTGGGGGGCAAAAGACATTAAAGGGGTTGAAATTCACAAACGTTTAAGAGCTCAGTGTGAGTACAGAGTGTGTTTGATTGGAAAGACCTGTTTGCATAAGACATGACAAGAGAAACCAATTGAGCATGCTTGTGGTACCACAACACAGCAATAAATGGTGAGAAGCAAACAGGAACAAGCCAGAGCCATGATCCTCAAGGATGGATGAATATCAGTACAGGACAGTGCATCAACACCAGACATCAGTAAGAATTCAGCTCATTCAAGAGCGCAAAATATTATTGGTTTTAACAAAGTCTGTGCAGGGTGGGTTCTGAGGGAATTGACAGAAGAGCACATGGGCATGAGTTCTTGTCTGCTGGAGCGGTACCATGATGAAGGCAACAATTCTTTTTTATCACATCATTGCAATGATACTTCCATATAACATCAAGAACCACAAATCACACATCAGAGTACGCAGTACAAGTACTTCCTCTCCGGCACCCAAATAATTCCTGACTCAGCCATCAGCTGGGAAGTTACTGCTGACAATGTTCTGGACCTCTGAAAGTCCTATCCAACATTACTGCACACTGACAGATGCAACATATTCTGGCATGTTATAAAGTGAATTGAGGCCAGCCATCCACCCCAAAAAGACAAGGTAGATTACTGCAATGTGGTCTTGCATGATACTGCTCCTAATCATTCTGCTTCCCAACTTAGGGAAATCCTTCACGAGCTGAGATTTGAACTGACCATCCAGCATATAGTCCAGACCTTCAATCTTCAGATTTCTTTCCATTTGGACCACTAAGGTGGCTCACAGAGGTAATCAATTTGAAGATGATGAGGAGGAGGAAGCAGTGCATGACTCGCTTTACACTCGGTCCAAAGAGTTCTCTTTTTCTAACAGCATCAGAATGCTTGTGGACTGCTGTACAAATTTCTGAGAAGCAGGGAGACTATATACACAAGTAAAGAATTAGGTAGAAACCTTTTTATAATCATTTTCATACACTGCTGGTAAATCCCTCTTTTTCTCTCCTGCAAAGTCTTTGCCTCAGTTCAAGCACAAATGACCGGCTACTGGAAATGAATGTTCCATTTGTACAAAAACAGCATTAGTAAGTTGATCGTTTTAGCAGAGACATTGCTTTCCTATTAGGTATGAACTTAATTTCTATACAATGTTTAGAAGAAATTCAGTCTTGAAAGCGTTAATTTTTATTCACTACATCACAAGATCGTATAATAAATTTATTAACATGATGTGGATTGTTCGGTTTAGCCTTTCAGTAATCATATATACCAGACGATGGATAGAGTCCAAAATAAGCCTTATAGTTCTGTACAGAATTACTAGGTTCAGTTCGTTGTGAGATAGTCGCCACCCACTTAGGACGTGAACATGAAAGCTGACGAAGCCACGGCGTTGTAACCGTTGCCAGGCAAATGCCAGTGAAGATATAGCAGTCTGAGAAGGCTTAGTGCGTGCTGTGGTGAATTGCAGAGAGTGAATTATCAGTCGATCTTACATGTAGCTAAGACCTGCGTGCATAATGGTGTAATAAATCAAATTACCACGTCTCTTGTCATTCCATAAAATCATGACAATATATATATATATATATTGATGAAAATTATCGTGAGGTTCGGTGGAATAGAATTGGAGACCGTATTCGTTCGGGGATATTTGAGAAAGTCCAAGTTCTGAAAGAGAATCGTCAAATTTACGTCCTAAATTTTAACCTTGGGGAAGCAATACATTGACGTGAAAACATCAGAAGTCAACTGCCGAGACGAGAGCTGTTACAAACCGAAGAACTGAGAAGATGAACACAACCCCTGAAGAATAACAACTCGTTTTTACTGTCTAGGGAAATTAAAAGGAAAGAAAATCTGATAGAATTTCGGAAAGAACAATTTGAAATGAGGCTCAGCTAGATCATTTCTAAATATTGACAGCGTAGGGCAACTCCAATGAGCTGAAGCCAGACGTTCAGCTCTCTCAGAAAGACTTTAATTGTATTTCTTTCACGAGAAGTCTGCCTCATACAAACTTAGAAACAGATCCACAAACTTATGAAAACTTTCCCGGTCCCTCGCTACCGCCCTCTCTCCTGAAAAACTGCATTCGAACTTACTGGTCTGTTTTTTTNTGGAGCCACGGGTACAGTCACGAGAGGGTTGAGAAAATATCTGGAACTAATTCCTGGTAAGCACTCCATAGATTCACTGCAAAAAACAGCTATCCTGGGAACATCACACATACTGCGGAAAGTGCTACAGTGTGAAGCTTGAAGCCTGAGTGGTGAGGTGCATCACTGGTTCAAGAAAAGGAATACCAGGAAATAAACCTGTGACAAGAGATGATGATGATAATAATAATAATAATAATAATCTTACAACCTCGCCGCCATCTGTGAGCCTATTGTCTAGAAAATGTAGGAGCTTCGACGTCTAAAATTCCTATGGTTCTCCACGGCCTGTTAGGGTGATAGTTTTACCTCGTATGTGTGTATGTACCAAGATTAAGATGGGAAGAGTGTGTGTGTGGCAGGACATAAGAATTTTGGGTGTAAAGAACTGGATGAATGTAGCATCGAATAGAGAAGAATGGCGAGCAATCCTGAGGAAGGCCAGGGCTCACAAAGGGCTGTCGTGCCAGGGATGATGATATGTATGTATGTGTGTAAGGGGTGGGCCATAAAATCCGGCCCTCGCACTGCGTCCCTCAATGAACTATTGTGCTTCCCCTTTGGATTAACCCTTTATTAACCCTACACTTCGAATGAAATGTAGGGCTATATTTATGGGGGCGTCATACAAGTCATTTGGTTCCATAAAGAACTGGCTCACGTGACAAAAGCTTAAGTAAGCTATGGCCTCACAATCAAACAGGATACGTGTGGCTCATTCGTCTTCTTGTAGGCACCTTCCACAGGTTGGCCATCTACCTTTCGAGAAGCCAGCCTGTCAGGATATGGGCTTTGAAGCAGAGAAATTGAATTGGGTAATGTCTTCGGAATTGGCAATTGCAGAATAATGGCAAGAGAGGAATTAGGCTGTGGAAAGAAGACTTCATGTGCGATTTGTGACAGTAGGACTGTTATAAATCCATTGCCAGGATACGACTTGTGAAGACTGAGAACCCTAGGGTGTGTGTGTGTGTGTGTGTGTGTGTAACGGTGAACTGCAGTGTGAAAATAGTGTTAACGCTATAATTGGCTGTAGTCCCGAGTTGTGTGAATATATCAATAAATCCAATCATCCAATCAAGAACCCGTCTATAAGTCACGCACAATTCCCTACACGTGACAATATTATTATCAGTTTTTAATATGCCAACATTGGTGTCTGGATTAATTGACGCAAATATGGGAAACATAACTAAATTACATCAGACTCTGTGAGAGATTTAGAAATCAGGAAGCGTCGCTTCGATCTGCAAAAGGAAGTGAATTGAAATCACCTACACATACAAGAATTCGACTGCAATTCGCTTTTTTTAACTAGCCAAATGCATTACGCAATCAGCATAAGCCAATAACGTAACGACTCTTGAGAACAAAGCAGTTCACGGAAAGAGAGCTCGGACTTCACACAACGAAGCAGTTATCTTCTAGAACAGACGGTGTAGCTGTACCCTTCTGAAGATTAATTGCGACAGCCTCATATTTCAAAGGCCAAATTCGCTTCTACAGAAAGCTACAAACTTGCCTCCTCTGGTGACGTTGTCTCACTTCCGGTAAATCAAACTGGATGTAAGACTCTGTTCAGAAACAAGGAACTCCCTAATAAATCAGTCATTCCCTACGAAATGGCTAACTAACTAATTAAGCACTACGCCATGAAGGCGTATTGGGGAGTGAATGTAGCGAATTACATTTTCTTGACCTAGGCACTAGTTAGAGGTGTATGGTCAGATTCACGCCCCAGAAGCTTTACCCCCGGGGAAAGAGCCCCCGGTACCCACTGGATAAGAGATTGGGTTGACCCCAGAGCCGGTCTGGACGACGATAAGAAGAGAAAGTTCTTGAATATACCAGGACTCGAACTCAAACTCCTCAGTCGTCCATCCCGTACCTACTCGCTATACCGACTTCGCTATCCCTGTTCCCCACGAAAGGGCTAGAGAGGGCAATAAACATTCACGGTAAAAAGGTAACAATTTTGGATCTTCACAGTTTCTCTGTGCAATTCTAAAATTCCGATAAGCATCCTGCGCAAGCAAATTTGTGTCGCATTACAGAAGATTAATAAAAATTGTAAGTGTTCTAAAAATGCTGAGGAAAACAATTCTGTATTTCAGCACCCTGTTGCAGATCTTTAATTAACGTTTATATATATATAACAGTCCGTCAATAATACAATTGTGGAATAAAACACATAGCTGTAAACAAGTGGACGACGAAACTTATGAGGTGGAATATGATTTTACAAAAATAATGAAAAATTTTAATACATAAAATTCTAATGGATTTTAATTATTTATTTTTATTTTATGATTAAGTAGGCTGCAACGAGTGGTTTTAGCGCACATCAGAGCAGTGTAGCAGTTTCGATACATTAAGACACGTGAAGATGGCCATCTATGGCCGAAACATGTTAATTAAAGAAATTAGAAAAACTGTTGCATTATTGACGGACTCTGAAATACACAGACGTTAACTGAGGAAAACAACTGAACCAAAAAAGGAAAAGAAACAGGAAAACGTAAAGATTTAAGCCGCTAAGGACAATATCGCAATAACTGAAACACATCTGCCATGTCTGGCATCAATTGATGATAAATCCACAACTAATTTTGACGTAGATTGGCGTGTAAAACTTCAGGTGGATTCATTAAAATTTAAACATCTTAATACTTCTTAATAATTTGATTCATTTTTAACTCCTGTCATGTACCATTGACTATAATACTCGTATATGTGAACATACACAATGAATTATGTTTTAGCTTTCTAATATATATCTTAATCAATCTTGTCTTTACGCAGCATATGCAGCTTCATATAGCTGAACGTCTAACAGTCCATAACATGAATCCCCCAGACCAAAAATATCCATTAAATTTAATATATAACTTCATCTGGTTTCTCAAGAATAATTCTTCGTTGTTAACTAAGTTAAAATTGACTTGTCTTAACAAGGTAACATACGTGGACATACGTCACTTCCATAGTAAGACTCTTAGAGTATGTATCACCCAACGCTGACCAAGAATGATCGAATATTTTCTTTCCTTGGCACTACAGCCCCAGTGGGCCTAGGCCTACCTCCATGAACTTCTCCGTTCACTTCGGTTTTTCTAGATCTTACACATTCGGTAGGACTCCTTGGGCGGGTGATCAGCTCGTCGCAAGGCCTCTACCTGTACACAAACACAGAAAAACGCACACAAATATCCATGCCTTGAGTGGGATTCGAACCCACGATCCCGGTTTCCAAGCGAGCGAAGACAGTACGTGCCGATAATTTTAGCTTCTAAAATTTAAAATTATGAATATATATCTTACACATCATAATAAGATATGTTGATGGTCTATCAGTCCCTATATAATATTGTCACGTGACTGAGTGACTATAGACAGGGTTAGGATTGGTAACTGGATTTACTGAACTCTTAAGAGAACGTAACCACAAATAATTACAGAGCTATTGTTACTTCACACACACTGCAGTTCACTACAGCAAGCACTAAATCTTCTTAGCTTGCCGTATCTTCACATGTTGTCGCCTAGTAAAGGGTTCCAACGCTGCAGCTTCCTCAGCTTCCGTGTTAACGTCCTTACTAACCGGTAACTGTCTTACAACTAACTAAAATATCACAAACAAACACAATGTAGAGAGAGAGAAGAAGTGGTGGTCGTAGTGAGAGACACTACATTGGGGGCGGGGGGGGGGGGGGAAGAAACTATATCTCAGATTTTGAAGGTTCCCAGGCAGTGCCCGCTTGTCCTTCTGGTAAAGATAGAGCATATAATCTGATTCTAGACTTGTCCTCTTTATAACACCTCGGCACGGACCGCACAGGAAAAATTCTGCTAACATATCGTCCATTGTGGCTTCGCGTAGCTATCGCATGTACCGCGTAGAGAACACCACTTAGCAGCTACGCCATTGTTTCGTGTTATGATTATGTTCAGACAGCAGCCCAAAGAATTTTATGCTGCTCGTTTTCAGGGGCTTGTGAAAGGATGAGACAAGTTCCTCAATATACAGGGAGATTATGTTGAGAAATTAAAGCATTTTTCATATCAGTACTCTTATTTGTTTAAGTTCTATATCCATTTGTAACTTACTTATTGACTTACCTTCATATTAATGAGCTGCCAAAACCTTCCTTGATTTTCTCCCATAGGCCTTGGTACGGTAATATTTCAAGTGGGTACTTCAACCGTGTAGAACCATCAGATGAATAAGCTGGAATCCACCCGAAGCACACGTACGCCATCTTGTCACGTGCAAGCAACTCTCTCTCTCTTCACTCGCGGCGACTGATTCTGACGCTTTCCTGCCTTTACGAAAGGCGCCGCACTAGAAGAGAAAGCCGGCGTGGTGTGGCGGGCGTATGGAGGGTCAGTTAAGTGTGAAGGGGAGCTGTGACACTGCAAGAGCTCGTCTACTGTGATTTAATGCATAGAGATTTTGTTTTATTATTTTTTGTGTGGGCGCACTCAGACAAGAGCCGGACGTAATTCTGCTCGGGCCATAACGCCCAAGTTCGCTTTATGGCTGATCCGTTTAGAAAACTATGTATGCTTGTCTTCTGCTTGTGATATGACTCTTGAGAACCACAGTCAGGGCCCCCAGACATCCCTCGTTAACAGAATTCAAATAATTAGCTCTATAAGCTATGGGTTTCTAACAGCAGCTGGCTTTAACATTGCTGATAAATAAATCTGTCGGAATTATGGAACATAAAGAACTGTGACCACGTTACCCCCGCCCCCGCCGCTCGCCACTGGGTCCCATCATGAGCTGTTGAATGTACTCAGTGAGAGAAGTTTAGAAGAGGAAATACAGCGTGTCCTCCGTCCTGTAGGTTGATAATAAACTTTCACGTTATCTCCAGGATATTTCTTCCCCCATTGTCTCTCTACTTCTTGCATAAAAGTAAAGTAAGTAGAGTTATCCATGTAACAGGCCGTGGACATCCGTAGGGTTGTGAGACATCGACCTAAACTCTAGGTGATAAGTGGTCACCTTCACGTCCCTGTCTCTTTAACACCGCGGAAGCGCCCCCCCCCCCCCCATTACCCATTAAATAGGTGGCTTCTTGGGTCTCACAGCCTGTCTCAAACCCATGGAGAAGAGAGAAATCTCACCTCACCCGGAAATCGAACACCGAGGGTCCAGCCTGTGGACTGCCGTTATACGGACTGTGTCACCCTGACTCCTGGATTAAGAATAGATAAATACTTACATACTTACGCATGGAGCTGAGCCCTTCTGGAGGAACCACAAATTCTGCAGCTACTCAAGAATTTCCCAGCATTTTATGGAACCCGAAGGTTCATTACCGTGTTCACAAGAGCCCTCCACTGGTCCTTATCCTGAGCCAGATCTATCCAATCCATACCATTCTATCTCTCTAAGATCCATTTTAATATTATGCACCCATCTACGCCTTGGTCTTGCCTGTGGTCTCTTTCCTTCTGGCTTTCCCACCAATATCCTATACGCATTCCTCGTCTCCACTATTCGCGCTACATGACCTGCCCATCTCATCCTCCTTGACTTGATCATTCTAATTATACTTGGAGAAGAGTACGAGTTATGAAGCTCTTCATTTTGCAGTTTTCTCCAACCTCCTATCACTTTACCTCTCTTCGATCTAATATTCTCCTCAACACTCTTTTCTCAAACACCCTCAGTCTATGTTCCTCCCTTAATGTCAGAGAACAAGTTTCATGGAGAACAGATAAATAAATGTTTTAAAATTATTTTCTATGAAATTGATGTATCTTTCACATCTACAAACGTGGTATCCTCTCGTGACATCCGTTCCAGCAATTCTGGAAAGGTTTCCTGTGTATGATGGGCTACGGGTCAAAGGACCTTTCGATTTGTTACCCTACTCCATTTACTTCTTTAGGAAAGTTGGGCTGATGGTGATAGGTCCTCTTATGGCTACGTGTCGATCCGCCTCCCCGGGCACAGAGACACTTGAACCAACTGTCACTTCAGGAACGTTTTAATGAGCATCATGGACGTTGTATTACCTCGGAATTATGTTTTTTAGTGTCAATAAATTCAACATCGAAACTTGGAACACCTGCTACAGGCGGAGCAATAGCGCCACCGTCTTCGGGTCCTAACATTAAATTTTTAAAAGCCCAACTTTTTTAAGGAATCCTTTAGAATGAGAAACAAGAAGGTAAGAACCACATGGTTTTGTGGCAGTAACTAATAAACCACAGGAGATACACAGTCCGCACCTGGAAGCGTGTCGGTCACTGCATCGTGATTCTTCGTGAGAACCTACCGGATGTGTCCTCTTGTCCGTCCGTCACTTCCTGCAACTCGGAGACTAATCATAAGGGCGGATCAGTGTAAGTAATGAAACGCCTAATTTTAGGAAGGAAAATATGGTTAGTTCAAATACTGGTGTTTTAACACTTAGAAGACAACGCATACATGAAATATATGTGAAAGAATTCCTTTGAATTGTTGGTCGCTTTTCAAGAATGGTCATCATTTGCCGAAACATGTAAAGGTTGTATTTGTTAGTAAAGTAAAAGCACTGTTGCACTTGACAAAATGAAATCCTAATCTTACTTATATGGAATACTAAGGGTTATATTCTTAACACTACTTAAAAGGAAAGACGCTGGAGCGAATGTGATAATTTGATGTGATATTCTTTACTTCCGGCGGTGTATAATTTTAGATGAACAATGATTTGGGCTGTGGTGAACACTGCTCTTTAGAAAAACAAACGTTAAATTCACATGCCACTAATAGCTGTTAATATTTACTTGAATTCAGTGGAAGTCAGAAGTATGTACAAAGTGAGTAAATAACAGGATTTAAAAAAAGTACACTGTTACACACATTTAACTAAATATCAGCACAACCTAAATTCAAGGCTTTTATTTTGTCTTCTTTGTTATCTCTAATTGGCATTTTTGTGGAAAAATTTGTTGCGTCTGTTTTTAAATAATCCGAGTTCTGACACCAGTGCCACATAATGGTGACTACACAAAGGATTCGGGTTCGAAATTGAGTTATGTGACGCTGATTTGCTTTAACTATGACCCTTTCCAAGTATTCATACCTTTGGCAGTTGGCCGCTTGGTGTCCCTAGTTTCACTTCTCGGCGTCCAATCGCAGCAGACTTAATTTGTTGTAGCTAGGAGGGGGTTCGGAAAGCGAGAACACAGGCCCGAACTTTATAATATGGAAAAATTTGGCTTTTACATTTTGGTAGGACCAACCAGGAATTTGGGAATTATATCAGAAATTGCAGGTATACAGAGATTTCCGGTCGTTGCAGGTTATGTCTTAAATTGTTTAACTACTCCGAAACTACAAACAGCTCAACTGTCATAGGCCTTACAGCCGCCAAGTTTAAGAACCTTATGCTTCCTATGCATGCCTTCGCATTGTCCAATGACCTTATCCGGAATCAAACCTGCGACCTTCAGGCTTGTTGCATAGTGCCTCAACCGACTACGCTACTGCGTGCCCCTATGGAAATAGAATTTTGGATGTAAAATACGTAATCGAAACATTCATCGTAGCTGTATGTCTGTAACTGGTTAGGCAGGATATGCGCGCAGGTACTCCGGGCTGGCTGGAAGCAGCATTGCAATGTGACAGCGCACTGTATTACATCAGATGTAATGAAAAAGACTTCACCGGTTCCCGAAATGTTTACTGCGTGCAGACAAAGAGGCATATGGACAGGCCTGAGAAGCAATTTTAATAAGGGTTGCGAAAGCGTCTAAAACATTGCGAACGTAGACGGCGAGGGGTAACTTCCAATCCAATGGTCATACTGAAAGGTCTGTTCTGGAGAAAGCCATGGAAATATACTGGAAAATGTTAATTTTCTCTTCTCGCTAGCACAATCATAATTCCCCCCCCCCTTGGCACTACAGCCCCAGTGGGCCTAGGCCTACCTCCATGAATTCCGTTCACTTCGGTTTTTCTAGATCTTACACATACGGTAGGACTCCTTGGGCGGGTGATCAGCTCGTCGCAAGGCCTCTACTTGTACACAAACACAGAAAAACACACAGAAACATCCATGCCCGGAGTGGGATTCGAACCAACGATCCCGGCTTCCGAGCGGGCGAAGACAGTGTATACCTTAGACCGCTCGGCTACCGTGACCGGCTCAGCACAATCATATAGACTGAAAAATTCGAATTGATTTATTTAAAGAACTTATTTTATGTACCCCGAAATTCATAATATATTTTCAGAATATGCGAACTTTCGAGACGGGTAGACATCAGAGACACTTGATATATAAAGTAAATGTTAGAGGTAAAGTTATCACTGTACTTAATTATGTAATTACGGACCAGGACATGAATACATATGGGGGAGTAGTAGATGGAGGTGGGTGGTCAGCATCACACCCACCCCGCACTGGTTATGAAGCTGTGTGGGTCCCAGAGACGGCCCGGACACTATGGACGTTTCGAGAAGTGCTCGCGCGAATTCTCTATACGGTCTCTGGTTTGATAACTATACTTAACACACCGTTATAGCATCTCATGTGAAAGTTTTTGAATGTAAAAAGTAAAAATAAAGGTAAAGCTATCCCCGTATCAGGCCGTGGAGGCCCATGTTGTTTTGTGAAGGAAGCAATATTGCGTATTACTTAAGCATAGGGAAATTTTTAAATTTAACTTTACCTTGCCTAACAATTATATGACACAGCTGAGGGACTGGGAAGTTGATAGTGTACGTATACACAGTATATTCCAGGGAAAATTAAGCATACATAACGGATTATTGTTTTATTATTATATTATATTTCATCATCCCGTTGTATTCAGGCATTATCCTTTATTGTCAAAGTATCAGTCAATAATGCAACAATTTAAAAGACATTAGGAATATGTTTCACACTAAAAATGTATTTCAACTCTTTTTTATGTTAAAATTATTACATGTTAATAGGACATAAAAAGCACATTCTATACATTAAAAGTAATTATCCAATTTTCTAAAATGTCTTTAGTCATTCCTAATTTCTTTTAAATTGTTGTATTGTTGACGTATACGCTGATAATAACTGATTATTGTTTTGTTCAACTGTTGCATTGACATTACTGCTAACCTCACAACATATATACAAAAGGGAGAATTATAAGGGAGTGGGAATAGTGAGATCTTTGCAGGATTTATTATTTCCTTGAAATCCTTTATTTTCAGTCCAGACGACTTCCTGAAAAAACGCGTCGGGAGGTACTATTAATTTGCCTTTATTTATAACGAGCATTCCCTCGCTGGTCATGACAGCTGCTGGTGGCACTATTACACACCGCCATCTGCTGTGTTGCCCAGCCTGTCCCGTTAGCTGCATATGCATGCAAATGCTGTGAGGCTCTCTCTATATAAGTGCTTTCTCTTCCACCGTTTCTTCGTCGCAGCTTTCTCTCTCCGCTGTGGAATTCACAGCACAACAGACACGTAGCATACTGTCAGAGGAATGAAAGTACCGGAAATTCTTTAGTAGGATTAGATAAAGCTCAGGTCTTCGTCTTTGTCCGACTCGGGTGTGGATC
>NW_019739229.1:1382972-1421170 GCF_002891405.2 Cryptotermes secundus | reverse complement strand
TATGAGGCCAATTGAAAAATCCAGTGACCTCACCGTTAATCTAAACCGCGACCTTCCGGCTTGTAGCTGTGCCTCAACCAACAACGCTACAGCCATTATGAGAAATGGTGGATTACGATAAATATGAAAAGATAACCTACTCGTAAATTGGAAAGGATGCATTTATTTAGAAAATGGAGAAGTGGCACAGATGTGCCAAAAATATATGTATTTAGTAGTACAAAAAATGACAGAATCGGCAACGATAATGTTGAAAATAACTTTAATCCGACATAATAAAAATATAACAATAATTTTTGGAGACATAAAAAGTGACAAAGTATTTTAATATATGAACTGGAAGTGTGGCAGATACTAACGAAGGACATGAATACACATCTGGAAACTGTAATTTATTTTCTGAAGGCATCGACTAACCTAACCAGGAGGGAAGAAGTTAGGGACGTAAAAATGAGAAATTGCGAGAGTAGAGTGAACGCCATATACTACATATAACACATAAATAAATGATTACTTTCTCGTAGTCACATCCAAAAGGATACAGATGGAGGTTAAGAAAAATGATTCTGAATTGGGTACCCATGGAAAATAAAAGAAGAGGAAGACGAAGAAATATGTAAGACGAAAGTGTAAAGACAGCAATGGGGACTGGACACCTGGGAGCAAGAAATTTGATGAACAGAAATGAATGTGAAAAATTAATCCTACTAGGATGTGTTACTTGTACCGAGAAGCACTGCGTCTGTCGGTATATATACATAAATAACTTTCTACATGTTATAAAACAACACTGTAGTGGCTGTACCAGTATACATTTAGCTCTCAGTCCTCTGGCGATCTCTCTTGTGAACATGGCAATGAACATTAGATTTCCATAAACTGTTGGGATATGCAGGAGTGTCTGAGCAACTGGCAGTTTTTCAGGAAGGACTCAGCTCCTTGAGTGGGTGAGTTGGTTAACTGGAAATTTCTGAATTCGGCAAAGTTGCAGTGCGTGGACCGACAGTAACTGTTTTTAGCAAAACTATCAAATAAGGACATGCTGGATTCTGTTCAATTTACAATATGGCAAAATGCAACACCCTGAATAAATTGTTGGGTTATTTAACAAAGACATCATGGACTCTCAATATATAGCTCAGAATGATTGGTTGATGATGAATTTAAAAGAATTTTAAAGAAAGTGAATGTGACAGAATTTAAGCAACTATGTCACCATTTGCAAGGAGAGATAAAGGAAAACCACGTAAATACCAATGATGATAGTCAGTAATATGGACAAGATTTGAACCTGCCTCTTCCTGAATGTGCCAAGAGCGTTACAGTTTGGGCCTCCTTGCTCCGNATATATATATATATATATATATATATATATATATATACTCGTATACAGAATATTTTTAATTTTTAACTGCTCTTCATACGGATACGAAACTGGTCCATCTCTGTAACGGAACGTTAAGGCTGAAGGCGTAAGAGTGTGGAGCACTGATAAGAATATTTGGGCCCAGTCAGTCCAGAACCATAAAATCAAGGATAATTAAAATGGTGGAGTATGTAGCATGAAGGACGTAGGTCTATCTTATTCTTCTTATTCTTCTTCCTCCTCCTTTTTCCCGTTGATCCCATTTGGAGCATGGACATCCGTGAAACGCCTGTTTCTCTTCGGTTTCTTAATCTTAATCGGTAGGACTCTTTGGACGGAGGACCAGCCCGTCACAAGGCCAGTACCTAACATAAACACAGGATAAACGCAAACACGCAATGAAATTTGAATCTATGACCCCAGTGTTAGTGCGAGGGAAGAAGTTTCGTTCCTTAGAACGCGCGGACACTGTGTTCTGCTGTAGGTCCATAGTAGAGGTTAAAATGCATATATATGTACGTATAATTTAGATGCAAACTTCAAAGCCAGAGGCACCTTCGTAAATCTAGTCCCAGAAAGGGGGATAATATTAAATTAGATCGTCGAATAACAACAAGATATGAGGTGGACTAGATTTAAGTTGGAGCATGGTGATGTCAAATGGCGTACTTCTGTTTTTAGTATAACAATAAATCTCCGGGTTGCCTAAATTAGATACATTTTATTGACGAAATATTTAAGTAGAGCTCTGAGTCACGAAGTGTCGTGAAATAAGACCTCGAGACGTATTCTTGCGACGTAATTTTATTACTCAACGACGTAACTACAATTCAACGTAACTATAACACATAATGTTGAACAAGTCGTTTCACAGTCTGTCCTTTCTCACAACTCTCACTAGAATGTCAAACAAGTCAAAGTCAAAGTCAAACAATATTCACATGCAGTGTTTTATACAAAAGACGTTCCCAGCCAACGAACGCAACCACTAGTAGAGCAAACGCTATGCAGTCATGGATCATAAGTCAAGGAGTTAAGATGTCTCAATTCCTCACATGAAGTAAGTGTTGCCGATTCAAGCCTGCATTCGCTCCACTATAGAAATCCGCCCACAAGACTATTTTCCTTTCATGAGGCACTTAAATACGACCCGAGATGGCCTGCAGACATCTCACAGAGCACCTGATTTCTGCCACTGAGAAGTCAGAAGTCTGCGGTGCGGTGAGATCTTTGAACGCCATTTGAACCGGAGAGCCTCTCTTGTTACTGTCTCAGTCTCTGCTCTGACTGACGTCATCTCATCACGACTTCTCTTAAAGGGAGATTCTGAATTGCAGATTAGCCGACTGAGTGAAGGCTGACTTATATTATGTTTGAAGTTCGAGATGAAAGACTCAGCATTCTACCTTCAGAAAGTGGAGAAGTCTGATTCCATTTACTGTCAGTGTGACACCCCCCCACACACACTGTCTCTGTAAATTTCAGCGTTTAACTAAGTTTGAAGTGTCTTGTCTATATCTTTAATCAGTATGATAATTTTATCTACCAAGAGGGAAATGCTGGAATGTTATGTTTGTCACTCTGAAGCAAATAGATTTAAAGTGGAATACGTTAAGTCGTATGAGATTTCATGGTACATAAAACAACTTTCAAGCACCTCTAAAGATATGTACTTATTGCCACTGCTTAAGGATCTGAAATAACATAATCAGAGTTTATGTTTCCTGTGTTTAACAGATAGTGCAGCTCAGTGAAGACTCGACAGGACTGTGAGTAGCTGGCATACTGATTGTTATGCATAGCCACTTGTTTGATTCCCCTTACTTTAAATTCAGAATGGGGATCTGATATATGCAGAATGAAGATTATTGTCTTCTGTTATGCTACGTCGTGTGTTATGGTAAGGGTTCACTTATGTTTCGAAAAAAAGTATTGCATTCATCATCAGGGTAAGAGTACGCGGCTATTTCCAAAGTCCTTTTTCTGTCACTTCCCCTTGGAATTTCTTTGAAGACTCATCTTGCAGGAGAAATGGTTGGCGTGAATTCGACGGTTACTGTTCCCTTCCTTCTGTTATGGACGGCATCCTCCAAGCCAGCTTATAAGTAGCACGCGAAAACAAGCCCTGAAACCCAAAGAGAGATAAACAACGTTAGCCCATAACTAGAGCAGTTCATGGCCTGCATTTTGCTTCTAACAAACAGAACCGATTCGGCTTGCTTCTAACATTTCTTGAAAGTTTTTCAAAACAAATATACTCAGATTCGACTTGGATTTGAACCAAGGAATGGATCCCTTAAAGTGTGGGAACAAGGTGAGTTGTCAGCTTCGTGCCTCGGCCGTTTTACCCCGCAGGTATCCATCACATAGGATGCTGTGTGGGCCCCAGATGCAGTCTGCACGATGTGGAGTAGAGAAAAAATTTGTACTTCCGGGGATCAAACCGAGGCCTTCCTGCCTCTAGACCGTCGCTATCCTAACTCTTTATCGTATGTAATGTCTTCGGTTTCTTCCTAGTGGTTTCAGGATTGCCGCAATTTTATTTTGTGTCATGCAGACCGCCCACGTAACAGACACCTTACATACTTTGCCTTTTAAATAAACCTGATGCTGTTTATGTACTAAATCGATGGTATGAACGACATTCCGTATTAACCAATTTGGCAGCCCTGTAAACTGTCGCCATGCGTAATTCAGGGTATTCCCCATCGCCTCATATTTGGTTAACAAACATAATGTTTCGGTCCATTAGGCCGCCGTTCCCAGGGAAAAGAGATCTGCTCAACGCAAAGGACACATTGCAGTAGGTTTTACACATTTACTCTGTGGAGCAAGCAGAGCCGCCTTCCACAACATTTAGTTCCTGAAACAAAAAAGAGACGACTGAAAAATACCGGACATGTGTCAGCTTAATTTGACCGCACTGGTATAACACGGACGGAAACTGAACCCATGTTACATTTTTTGTCATTCATTTGCGTGCTCATTAGGGCCATGTATTAAAGTTTACGTTTATGGGAAATGTTATACAAGGTTCCATGTTTCTGCTCTTTCCTCTGACTCAACAAACGGATCTGCCCATATGTCTCAACATCAGCTGTTTCTTTATCTGTCTCTGTAACTAACTGGCCTGTCCTAAGGAATGCTGACGAAAACATTGTTAATAGCCTATTTCCCTTATTTTGAAAAATCCCGGACCGCCTCTGTGGTCCAGATCTGTGGCTACAGATCTAGAGATCCGGATTCAATTCCCTGCTCTACCAGATTTTCTGAGAAGTAGTAGGTCTGGAACGGGGTTCACTCCGCCTCGTGAGGATAATTGAGGAGCTATTTCAAGGAAATATCGGTTCCGGTCTAGACACCCGAGATTAACGGCCGTGGGGATTCCTTGCGCTTGCCACGCCCTCTCTCTGATAAAGTTGGTACTGACTTCGCCGACAATTGGCGGTTCCTCGTTCGATATAGTTCGCTTACGGAGTAAAACCATGGAGTTTTTTTTTATGTGATCCAGATTATTTCTGTGTCTGCGTATTGCCCTCAACAGCTTTTGAATATCCGAATCATTCCTTATAAAACTTCGTACATACACCACGGCATCTAAACCCATCTCAACGATCTACTTCGTAAGTCCCTCTCACCAGCCTGTGTGTATGACTACCCCCCCTTATGTATGCTAGCCAATCTCGTTCTTCTGTTGCGTACCACTGTTGGGTCCGTGTCTGTTGGCTGAACCCATTATTGTTGCATCCAACTGTTGCTTAGCATACCGTACAGAGAACACAATTCCTCTGTTGTCTGCGGCCCGCTGCCTAGCAACGACTTTTCTACAGTCGTCTATCTCGCGGGTCTACACGTCTCAATATAAAATCGTGTTTCACAAACGAATTATTTTGCTGCGTTTCTGAAGGTATTACAAAAACAAGTGACGTCAAAACTCACATAAAGCTAATCAATTTGCTCCCTTAATAACGCGGCTATAGTATGTCCTACAGACCAGTCATTTGCTCCCACGATGCATACGTATAATGAAACCATTCCTCGAGAAAGCAGCACATTATTCGGAGGGAATTAGTTTTTTTAATTTGTTCGTATATTCCGCTTTATCCCATTTCACTTATCTACTTTTTACGATCAAAGAACTATTATATAACTAGACTTAATGTCGTCTTTGTTTCTCTTTCGTAATTGAATGCTTTGTATTCTATGTATATTGCCGCATCGCTCACCTCTCAATTTCAGCGTTTAACAACTCCATCACCCGAGCGAAGGGGAGGAGGGTTTGTGGTCGATCGCATCACCCCTCACAAATGAGGAGGCGGGGTCGTGTTGCAAACCACAGGTATCTGGAATGAGAACAGACTTATCGACACAGAAAATTTCATGAACATTCCTACAAATGTTCTGAGTCACTATGACGTGCCATCAATTCTAACGATCAATTCTATCTCGCAAATAAATGTATAAAGTAAAGTAAAGCTATCCCTGTACCAGGCCGTGAAGGCCCATAGGGTTGTGAGACGTTGGGGGTCCCACATTATCTAGACAATCGGCTCAAAGATGGCGGTAAGGTTGTCAGCCTTAGGCGCCGGCCGCGCTTTACTCCCCAGGAAAATTATTTATTTAATTATTTATTTACTCATTTCTGTTAGGGCCATAGTGCGACCGGAAGGATTACGTCAATTGAAAAAAATCCAGTGACCTCATCGGTATTTGAACCCGCGAACCTTCCGACTTGTAGTATAGTGCCTTAACCACTACGCTACCGCGTGCCCCAAATAAAAATATACGAGTATACAGAGACAATAGCTCTACTCGTTAATGTACAACAGAACCTGTCACTGCCTGCTAACAAGTTTATTTGCCTCTGGTGTTTCTCGTTCTTAGAAACTTGTACAGCTACGTTACAGCTACATTATACTGCCTCTGCTGTTCTTTAAGAATCTTTCCTTTCTTCATGACAAGTGTCAATTTCTCTCTATTCTTTCAGTTTTCGCACCTCCTCTGTCTGAAATTTTAACTCCAAACATGATCCAGTTACCTGAACCTGCATCTGCTCATTTTTATTCAACGTTCTGGCTTCTTTTTATCAATTTTGTTAACCCCCTGTTTTTTATATTCCAGGAATAACCCCAATCACCAAAATATGAGACTGAAATTTACGCAAACGCAGTGACTCTATGAACAGCGGCCGTTACTATGTAACGCTTGGAACGTACACTCAAGCAACAATAGAAGAACAGTGTTTTCTGTGTGGCCCGTGTCGAGAAGTTATAATCAGGACAGCTGGAGCAACAATTTCATTTGGATTAGGTATGGGAGGCAGTTCTGCGAGGGAGATTGTGGAGACATCCTGAAGAATTTCCACTGTTAGAAGCCGTTACTAGGGAGAGGCTGGTGAAAGCCCAGCTGGTTGTAATAGACTTAGCGAATGCTATGGTGGTTTGTGAATTGTGGAGATTAGCAGTTGCCCTCTGAAAGCTTGTAGTTACATCCATTCACCAATCTAAACCCAAACACGTGACAATACGAACTTCAAGATTCTTGGTATATTATTAAATATCGGTTTATCAGTTTCACTCATTAAATAGCTTAGAATGGTAGGATGATCTTTAGGTTATGAATTGGGAAGCATAAGGTGGTTTATGATATTTTACGAGTAGCTACTATCCCAGCATTCGTCTTGGGAGACTGATGAGACCTATTAAACACGGCAATCAGAATGAAGACTCGAATCGGGTAACCTTGAGCAAGGAACAGGATTCCTAGCCAATTGATCGCTTTGTTCGGCAAGGCAATCTCCTGATTCAATGACGTTATTTTTAGGTAAGCTCTGATTTGACGACTGATGTTCATTCTATGTAACCTGTGCCAAACTCCACTTTCCACTGTAGACTGTAGCTTTAATCTAACGAAGTAGTCGAAAACAAAGGAACCGCCACACTGGTGACAGAAAAAGTATCGGGTTTGCCTGCCGTACACGCAACCACCATGGCACACGGTGTAGGCCCCTTTTTATATACGTAACAACACAACGGAGAGCATTGTTTCCTGGTGACACGTGTACAGTCCCCTTCAGGGCGAAGTGTGCCTATCAAAAGGCTCCCTTTGTAAACCAACAGCCAGTTTATGCACCGGCGTTACAGCTCAACCTAGGCCTATGGATACATACAAGTCAAACACCTTCACGTTGCACTGCTCATCTCGATTAGGAGGAGTATGTTCAGCTGGTCACGAAACGTTTTATGTGCCCGAACATCTATTTTCTGAGATATGCAGTTCGCTGAAAGTCAACCGACGTTTCGAAGGAACATGTCTCATTCTTTAGGGCAGAAGAATGAATCAACAAGAAAACAGCGTGGAGCTTCGAGGTGGTTAGCTTATTATTCTACTCTGAAGATGGAGGCGACATGTTCCTCCGAAACGTCGATTAAATTTCATCGGACTACACGGAGTTTTATCCGGGAACATAGAACACTTTGTAATCACCGCCTCAGAATCTCAGATCCTGCATAGTTTATTATTAAGTTTACAAAATACAATAGAGTGTAGTTAGAGCAAGTTCTGAAGGATACGCTCTTTTGGGTTGTTAAACAGTGCAGTTTGGAAAGATACTGACCTCTCGAACAAATTGAGTATAAACTTGCCGTCTGCCTCACTTCCGTTCTTGATTTTCCTACTTCTTCCCCCAGATGATTGGCATGATATATTCCTACGTAACGTTGGGCTCTGACCGAAGTACTCCGTGTTATAACCCACAGGACCACATTCTTCATTGTCCCCGCCATGTGGACCTTAAACCTAAAACTTGCATCATGCAATATGCAATATGCAATATGCCCGCATAATTCTCTTTAAGTTTTTCAGCTTCGGAGTTTTGAGTTTACCGTTCTGAATATTTTTCTATCTTTCCAATTAGTAATAACCGGCCAGCATAATGATCTGAATAACGATCTTCCTCTTCTAATGTCAGAGACCAAGTTTTACACCCATACAAAACCACAGGCAAAATTATAATTTTGTATATTCAAATTTTTATGTTTTTAGACAGCAGAAGGGAAGACAAAGGGATAAAATAGACACATTTGTGGAAACCTGAGTGGCTGAACCAACTTGAGAGAACTGGATAGAGATGGAAGGGTAACATCAGAATATTGCTCAGAAACCCTGTGTGTGTTTATGTGCATTGGGTTCAGAATATAATGGCGAGTTTCTGTGTTCCACGGTAACAGAGTAAATTCTTGTTCAGTTGAGCAACCATTTGCTTTCATGAAGGACCTCTTTTATTTGCAGGATTTCAGTTCCCCACACTGACGGTTATGAAGACTTCTATTTTATGGGATGTAGCGCCTTGTAGTTGTCCTTGTTTGGCTTATTTTTCAACCCTAAAAATTGACGCGATATGTTGCTTACGAAAGGTCGGTTGACTTCCAACGGACTACAAGGCTTTCGATTACAGAAAATAAAACTATTAAGCTTATTAGTAAGTGAAGTTTTTAGTTACTCAACTGGTCTCTCCCTCCACGACGATTTAATTATGCAGGAGTCGAGGGTCGTACAGGTTGAATTGCCTGCGAACGAAATGCTGACGAAACTCAGCGACTAGAAGCAACTGGCTGACACAGCAGCAAGTCTTAATAACGCCCAAGATAAAAGCCGAATCATGTCCCCACGGGGCGTGAGAGGGGGAACTATTCAAACATATACAGGTGCGTCAATATTCCTCCTGTACTTACTGTGAATTATCGCATTCTAACTTCATTATCAGAAAATTTACGCTACAGAGATACATGCAGTTTTCAATCAAATATTCTGCTTTATTTTCCTGAGTTTTAACAAAGTGAGAGGAATATTTCGACATACATTTGGCACTTTTAGGACCTACATAGACGGGGTGTTGATTGGACATTGAATTTATTGACCACTTACAGGTCATGATGACAAATAACTAAAACACTAACGCTAATTCCCACACTTTATAAATCACTACACGCTAAGTCTTCTCCAACCTGCAGTGACTTTACTGGACATTTCTGGGTAACGGCTTCTAACAGTGGAGATTCTTCAGCTCCATGCGCTCAAATCATCACTTCACAGACTCCTGTACAGAATTGATTTAATTGCTCCAAATTGTCTTTAATATAACTCCTCGACACGGACCACGTAGAAACACCCCGTTTCCAACAGTACCTCTATTGTTGCGTATCGATTAGTTTCTGTGGAACATGTTTACAGAGCCGTTGCCTACAAACGAGTCTAGTATATTTAGCGTATATCGCTGTCGTTGCGTAGTAACGGCTGCAGTATGAACTCACCCTTAGACTTTAAATTAAGCGGTATACTTCTAATGTATTACATATAGATCTCTTAGCATAAAGTTTACGCATATGTTCAGATAGTTTAGAGATAAAAACGAAGTGTATGTCCCGAATCATGTGACCCAACGTACAAGATCAAGGATTAGAATAACGTTTTGATGGAAACAGTGGATTATATACCCATAGTATACACATCATGATGCAACACTGTGCCTCTGAGGTGCAGTTGCTCCGTACTGCATTGTGGGAGGCTGGAATTTTATTAAATATGGCTACTTTTAGCCACCTCTCGGAACAGAGTGCAGAACATGAAAGATGAAGTACCTACACCATGGAGAAAACGATCTATCAAGGAAATTATTAATATTGCAGCAGGTAGAACCATTGCTAAATAATAATTATGTAAAAACGGCTGTTGCTAGGTAATAGCTGCAATAAATTTGTAAACACACTAATGGAGTAACTGCGAAGCCCGGTTTTTCTGCGAGGTCCATGCGACAGTTATGCGAAGCAATATTGGAAGAACTGTTGCGAGAGATGTCTGTGCGGTGCGTGCCCAGATGTTATAGCAGAAGAAGACTAAATTTAAGTTAGTTGTGAGTTAGTCGCAGTCCAGTAAGAATGTGAACATGGAAGCTCAGGGATCTACGGGGTTGGAAGCCATTACCAGACAACGACTAGTTAAGACACTGCAGACTGACTGATGTAGTGAACTGCAGAGTGCGTGAATTAGCAATAGCGCTATAGTTACTTGTAGTTACGATCTGTAAGTGTTCAATAAACCCAATTACCAAACCAACCTCCGTCTACAGTCACTCCATCACGTGACAATATATTATAGGAATGCACTGTTCGATAATCCGTTGCCTGAAGTACACTTAATAACAACAACGAGAAATATCTGGTGTCCCTCCTCGGCTAGCGTCAAATTATTCTGCTCGGAGCAATGTGCAGTCCAGCTGAACCAGCCTCAATTTGTTTTCAGTATTAATATTTTCATGTATTTAGTGGCTAAACGCGGGGTTTGGATTGATAACTGGAATTACTAGACTCTTAAAATAATTATAGAGCTCTCGTTACAGAACGCACTAGGCCTTCTCATTTTATATTCACAGTGGTTGCCTAGTAACGGATTCCAACAATATATTCTTCTGCTCATGTATTTACCGGCTGACGAACGTCTCTGACCTTAGCCATAGCTCCAAGTTCCCTCCAATTCTCGGCTGACTAATCGTGTTCGTTATGTGAAATCGGGGAGGACCCAATAGAAAACATCACTTCCATAAATTCCCTATCGTAGCGTCACGTGTTCGTTGAGACGGAAACGTGTTTATCGGCCGTTCCCTAGTAGCGGGCGGCTCTTGTGGCTTCCCCATTCCTGTCTTTCAGCTACCATGTCACAATGTTGATATCCCCGAATTTACAAGGCCTCCATCAACGTACAAGTTGAGGTTCTGAATTTTGGCTGACAATAAATTGTTATCCCTTAAATAGCATGTAGACACATGCACTGCAGCGCCGTATTCTCGGAAAATTAATATTTTAAACTCTTGCAGATGCAGCACGTTGAGTATTCCAAACATACCTCTCCTAATGGACAGTGCAGAACATGATACCGGTGTAATGAATCAGTGTTTTACACAAACATCTGTATGACCTCCAGAGTGGACCCAACAATTTTACGGTCATTAAATCTAGGATAATGAATTGATATTGGTATGAAAAACGCAAAGAGAAAATCAGAAAATAATGGAATATATTTAAAAAAAAAAAGTGGAACAAAAAGACTGCCGGTGTTTGGATAATACTTTTTTGACCTTATAACAATAAGTTGTGAAAATGTTGTTTTCAAAGGGTGAACACTGAAACAAACTTCCTAGTTTCCTAAAGGCAAGGAATTTCTGGAACCAGCGGATTAACTTACCATTCTTCACAAGGGGCTATGGCCCCATGCTAAACTATTTGTATCGAAGGGTTCGTCATGCGGGATGCTAATTTTATTTAATATCGTTTCAGTTTATGAACCTTCCGATACTTGTTACTTGCAAGCGTGTGCAGTAGTCCTATAGTTACTTACATTTTTAATTGTGTTCATAACAACGGCGTAAATATTTCAGATTGTAAATCACCAAGTAAAAGTCTGATGAATGAATACCAAGATAAAAATTACATGTAAAGGAATAACACTGGTTCAGTTAGGGGCACAATCCCTTCTCTTGTCTGGGAGGACTGAGGAAAATGAAGGAATTCCTCAGTCATGATAGACTGTTTCCTGGAGAAGATTCGAACCAGATATCTCCCAATACTAGTAACAGGAATTACCGATTGAGCCAACTCGCTGGTTGCTAAGCCATGTACTATTTAGCGGGGGCTTACAGAGCAGCGGCGCTGGGCGCTGCGTAGGCAGATAATGCACGACAGGTGCAGTACATTACTGTTGTTGTTTCATGTGTGCCTTAGGCTTAACTTGCAAGCCTGAGTTCACATTCTGTAGCGTTCCAGCAACTTTCATTACGTCATTGTTCCAGGGTCAACTCTGATGTGGCGTCATAACAGCGGCTTCGCCGTCCTTTCTCATGAACTTCCTCTTAGAGTCTCATATTTCCTGGAAAGCCAGAACTGGCTCTCAAACTCCCTGTGACAATGGCAAATTCATTATAACACAATTACGCTGGACACTGGCCATTGCCTTAGGTAGGCCTGTACAGGAGACAGCAGATACCAAGTTCTGGCAGTCAAAATCCTGCTCGTATTCAGGACTTCCCGAATATTAATATATTACTTACTTACTTACTCATGGAGCTGAGCACTTCTGGGGGAGCCACCAATTCTGCAGCTACTCAAGAATTTCGAAGCATTTTATAGAACCCGAAGGTTGATTACCGTGTTCACAAGAGCCCTCCACTGCTCCCTATCCTGAGCCAGATCAGTCCAATCCATACCATTCCATCCTATTTCTCTAAGATCCAGTCTAATATTGTCCACCCACCTACGCCTTGGTCTTCCCTGTGGTCTCTTTCCTTCTGGCTTTCCCACCAATATCCTATATGCATTTGTGCTACATGACCTGCCCACCTCATCCTCCTTGACTTGAGCATTCTAATTATACTTGGAGAAGATTACAACTTATGAATCCGATTATTAAACTATAGCTGTACTCATTATTATTATTATTATTATTATTATTATTATTATTGTTATTATTGTAGAATTTCCTCAGTGCCGCCACGAAATTCTGAGATAGCAACTTCTGACTCTACAATCACTTCACTTCACATACACACAACCGTATATCTGCATGCAATTTTGCTTTAAGGCACTGCATTCTTTCCTTTATTGCAGTTCGAAGACATATCACATGTATCTCGAGGTTACAGCGAGCACACCGTGGTACTCCCTTGAGGAACGTAACCTTGTGGAGGGGAACGCGTTCTGTCCTCATAAAACATGGTATTTTATGTCTTACTGAAGAAAGAAAAGGAAAAACTAGTTGAATATTTGAAAGTGTAATGAGAGAAAACTTCTTTATGATACCCCAAATGTTCCAGCAAATTCTCATAAGCAGTGTAACCATTTGTTGCTTTATGAACGTCCTCTCAATATACACAGTATATGCTACTGTGGTCGGGGACTATTTTGGCCGGTCCTCATCCGCCGTTCCCTATGTTCTCCTCCCACAGAATCTAAACTTAGGGAGATAACGAGGAGTAAGACTAAAAATCAGTAGTGGGAGACCCATAGAGGTAAGCAGTGTTAAATGGTGTAACGACACAGTCAGAATTCAACACATAACGAAACCAGACGCGGAAACAAGAGAAGTGAATAAACCCTCAAATAAAGGAGAAAACCGGATAGTGAAAACGTATCACAGATGCAATAGAATGTAGTGAAATCTGATTACCGAACAAACTCCATGGCCTGTAGTCCGCAAGCGAACCAAACCGACCAAGTGACCGCCGCTTGTCGGAGGAGTTAGTGCCAACTTTAGCGGATAGAGAGTGTCGCGTGGTCAGCGCAACGGATCCCCACGGCCGTTAATCTAGGTTTTACAGACCGGAGCCGCTATTTCCTTCAAATAGCTCCTCAATTATCCTCACGAGGCTGAGTGGACAGTAGAAATAAAGCACGCCCAACCACAATCGAACATCGAAGTTCCACAACAACACCTGAAGGAATTTCATAACATTATAATTAAGATAACAGCTACAAACCAGAAAAAGATGTAAGTTTGGGGTCAAAAACGCCGCCTTGTACTGCCGGCAGAAACCAGCTCAAAACTGTTATCTTCTCCCTTAATCCTCTGCTTCAATTGCCTAATTTTATGAAGCCAAAGTGGCTGTCGATGATCTTATGGTCGAAACCTGTATCTGTTGAACCAATCCTGTAAGGGAATTGCGAGGCGAATGTTTCATAAGGCACCAGTTCTATTAAGATTACCGTCACCGTTCTATGGCCTTTAATTATGGAGATACAGACCTGGAATATGCTCATATTTTTTAATTCCAAGCAAGGGCTATATTTCTTCTGGGACGGAATTGTGATTGAAATTGGCAAAAGTAAACTATGTACTTGCCGGTCACGGTAGCCGAGCGGTCTAAGGAATGTACTGTCTTCGCTCGCTTGGAAACCGGGATCGTGGGTTCGAATCCCACTCAGGGCATGGATGTTTAGTTTTTGTGTGTGCTGATCACCCGCCCAAGGAGTCCTACCGAATGTGTAAGATCTAGAAAAACCGAAGTGAACGGAAAAGTTCATGGAGGTAGGCCTAGGCCCTCTGAGGCTGTAGTGCCAAGGGAAAAACAAAACTATGTACAAAATGAATGAAGCATTAGATTCAAAAGTCGTATAGTGGAGTGGGGGTTAGCTCCACCATTCTTAACCTCAGCACTAGATTGGAATTTGTATAGTTTGGTTCACGCCCTGGCCGCTTTATCGCAGGGGAAATAGTCTCAGATTTAGGAGCCTGGTTGGGCTACAGAAGCGGCCAGGAGGTTATGGAGAAGAGAGAAATCTCTTTCCGTAGCCAGGAATCGAACTGCGATTCATTGAGTCATCCAGTCCATATTCCAATCGCTACATCCCAGCTCCAAACTCAAATAAGTGGATTTCTTAAAAAAATATGTTTTTACTGTATTCAAGGTCAGCATTTTGAAAATATCAAAGAAATCATTCATGATTATAATTCTATATAGGATTACACTTGACATTTTTAGCGCTCACTTCAAGTGATTCTGTTTTCACAAAAGAGACCTTGTGCATGTTGTCAAATAGTTCGCCTACATCATGAAATTTTCCGCGGCTTTACGCGAAACGTAATGCTCTTTCATTAATTTTGTAGAAACAGAAGTAGCCAAAGAGACCCGATAAACCACGGTCACTTTGATTTCATTCTTTTCGTCTACTCACCGTACTCTGCAGTTTTGTCTTTCCTTTCGCTGGACGACCAAATGAACCATGTGCGGTTTCCCTTAGAAACTTCGTAAGAAGAAGACAAGGCGCTGTGTGGAAGCTGGACAGGACAGAGAGGGCTAGTGTTGACAGACTCGGCTCTCTAATGAAACGACTGTCAGTTCGCAGGACCTTCCGCTGTAACTCCTAGCGCTGCTTTCGCCAAGACTCAGGGGTGAGCAATTATTTTTCTAACCGGCAATGTCATCAGCTTATTTTGAATTTACTGGTTGATGATCTGAAAATTATACAGGAGACAGGGAATGTGACCAAATTTAAATCGACCGCCTCTGTGGTCTAGTAGCCAGAGTTCCTGGTTACAGATCCAGAGGTTCGGGTTCGATTCCCGGCGCTAGAATATTCTCTTCTGAGACGTAGTGTGTCTGGAACGGGGTCCACTCAAACTCATGAGGATAACTTAGGAGATATTTCAAGGAAATAGCGGATCAGGTTTAGAAACCCGAGATTAACGGCCGTGGGGATCCGTTGCGTTGACTATGTGACATCCTCTATCCGCAAAAGTTGGCACTAACTTCGCCAAACGGCGGTCACTCGGTCGGTATAGTTCGCTTGCGGACTAAAATCACGGAGTTAATAAAATCTCCTGCCATCACATGTATCAGATATGTAGACACTAGAGACATCTGAGGTGAGATGTCAGAATCTGTAAGGGCGCTGCATCAGATTATCGACGTTTCAGGGACCCTGTCTTTTCCCATTTTCTGAGTCTTACGTGGATTTGTATCCACTGCCAAATCGAGCGGCATTCGCTCGGTCGGTATAGCTCGCTTGCGGACTAAAGCCACGGAGTTTTATTTAATATTCCGTCATAATGATCGTCTTTATTCAGGAACATTTCATGGATACTACTTACATACATGAAATGTATTTAATTGGTAATTAGAGGGGAAATGAGAACATGATATCACGCATTCATTGCTGTTAGTTGATTATATATTATGTTAATTTGTCTGTTGTTTGATTGTAGTACCAGTGCCTTACTTACATACTTACTTACTTATTCATGGAGCTGAGCCCTTCTGGAGGAGCCGCCAATTCTGCAGCTACTCTAGAATTTCCCAGCATTTTATGGAACCCGAAGGTTCATCACCGTGTTCACAAGAGCCCTCCACTGGTCCCTATCCTGAGCCAGATCTATCCAATCCATACCATCCCATCCTATCTCTCTAAGATCCATTCTAATATTGTCCACCCACCTACGCCTTGGTCTTCCCTGCCACCGGGTGAAAACCCATTTGCAGTTAAATAATAATAATATTGTAAGGTCGATAGTGTGGTAACTATTTCCTTTTCGTGTGCCAAGTTTCTGTCTGCTATCACCTGTACATGCCGCTGCCCGTTCTGCAATATATGTAAAGAGTTTTGTCACGGAGTTACTGAGTCTGTGGAGTTAGGTCCACTGGATGCAGGCGGTGGTCTGTGAGAGCCACGCATGCGCATGCTGCGTATTGCCCTTTCCTCCACTGATTACCTCAGAACTTGATGAGGTGGGACGTGCTCGTCCAGTTCCGGCCACAGCAATCCCGGGACAAGGTCTGGCCAGAGGGCAACCATAAACCCGGTACACGCAGCACCAAAATCTGTTGCACGAAGCAAAGCGCACAACATCTAACAAGGATAAAGTCAGAATAGAAAGGATATGAGGTGGGCCGGAGTGTGGCCACTTGTGAGAGATTGATAAATACATTAACCATTTCGATTGGAAAACCTCCGACAGTGTTAATCCACTCAACAAACAGAGGTAACATATAAGAGGTAAAGCTGTTCCTACGCTCCACTGATTAAGAACTACTCCATGAAGGGGTATGGGGGAGTGGATGCATAGATCCACGTTTTCTTGACCTCGGCATTAGATAGAGGTGAGTGGTCAACTTCATGCACTGGGGTGTTTATCGAGCCGTTGCCTGGCAATGAACTGACGTGTCACATTATTATGATTTGTAGAGGAACCGCATAAAATGATGTAGATGAAGAAAAGGCACGTGACTGGTTCTTCAAGGATACTATGAAACTCTGTTAACAACCAACAGAGGTAACTATAGTTCTAACTATTCTAATGACACATAAAACAAAACTCCGTGGTTATAGTCCGCAAGCGAAATATAACGACTGAGAGGCCGCCCCTTGTCGGCAAATTTAGTGCCAACTGTTGTGCCTCTATGCTCTAGTGCAGGGGTCTCCAAACGTTTCGAAACGAGGGCCACATTACGTAATTCAGCACTTTCAACAGGCCGGATAAAATTAGAAATTAACAACTCTAGGTATGAGTTTTATTGAAAGCACAGAATTTCATAAAGTAAGTACAAAGTACGTGAGAATAAATTAACGTATATTAATGACAACAGACAGTAGCAGCAAATGCTCATATTTTCATCACAAATTGTAATAAAACAATTAATGTGAATGGTGGAACTCTTTTTACATTCTTAAAATCGGATTAAATTGAGGTTATGATGATCTGTTACAATTACACTGCACCACTGCAAGAAGTCTTGTGCACAAGACGGCTAGTGACGAACTGCTCGCATTGCCCACATTGCCACGAAGTGACACTGCCGATCGAGGCCGAACAAGTACGAAGAAATACCGCGCAGTATACGGTCCAGAATTAGTAAAATTGTGAATAATACGTATTAATATTAACATAATATGGAATATCAATATATTTTAAAACACTATCTTAATTAATGAATTTGAAATCTATGCACAAGTATTTTTTTTACCAGTACTCACTGGCGCATTTCTGCACAATTCTTTCGCGGGCCGGATAAAAATCACATCGCGGGCCGTAGTTTGGAGACCCTTGCTCTAGTGGTCAGAGTTCCTGGCTACATATCCAGAGGTCCCGGTTTCGATTCCCGGCATTACCAGATTTTCTGAGAAGAAGTGGGTCTGGAACGGGGTTCATTTAGCCTTGTGAGGATAATTGAGAAGCTGTTTCAAGGAAATGGCGGGTCCTGTCTAGAAAACCGAAATTAACGGCCGTGGGGATTCGTTGCGCTAACCACGCGGCACCCTCTATCCGCTAAAGTTGGCTCTAATGACATATTCCTTACGAAATTGATCAATTTCATTAGTAACCCATGAAATGAAGAAGAACAGCCATTAAAATGTAAAAATCTGATATCTCTGACTGACAATAGTAAGAAACATTTCTGTACTGCGTGTTGCCTACGGAAGTGTAATGTTTGTTGAGAGAGGGAGACACGCAGCGGAGTCAGAAAGCTGATATGTGGGCCCAATTTTCAAGTTCATTTAAGACCGAACAAGATTAGGCGAAAGAAAGAAAGGAGAGTATTAAGACGGGACGGAATGTGGACAAATGAAAAAGAAGCTTACAGACGTAACTCGACTGGTAATTTAGAAAGAGAATGACAATACGTTCGTGAACTCAGTATTGGTACTGCCAACGCTGCTACGAAGTTGAGATATATCTGAGACTAGGGGTACTTGATGACGATGTTTAGGATGATAATGATGAAGGATGATGACGACATCTATTACAAAATATTTCGAATTTTAGGTCATGCGTGAGAGATTCATATAGGTCAATTGATGCTATAATGCAAGCATGTCCAACTTCAAACAGGTTGTGATCGACTTTTTATTATCAAAACAGCCAGTGCTCTACCACCCCCTCCTATCGTCGTACCTCACTTTAAGCAAAAATATTGGTAAAAATAACACGACACATGATGTTTGTTGTAAAAGCAACAACATACAGTGAAAGTACAGATTTACCTTGTTCGTTAAGAACATAAAAAATAGGAATGACTAATACGTATTTTCCCTTCAAATTCTGAATATAATTATTTTATATTACAATTGAATTTACATTCTTTTCATGTATAATTTCCTTATAGGCCTATGAGATCGACCAAAAATCGTCCATCGATCGACGCGTTGGACATGCCTGGGTTAATGTTTCCTTAGCAGAAATATATTAACAAACTTTAAAACCAGCAATTTGATACAATTCCTAACGTCTTTTTATGGATGGAAATATTAAGATAAAACAGTGAAAATATTTTCTGCAAATTATGTCCCATATTGTAATGTTTACTGTTATAATGGTTTTCAGAGCAATTTTGCTATCTGCGACATTCAATCGAATTTCGTTTTAAACAAGATGATTTGATATTTGCACTACTACACACGACATATATCGATATGTCGATCATAAGAACAGGCCTTCTGGGTGCTGATTTATTGTTTAGAAACGACGGAGAAAGAAACCCTTCTGATTCTTCTCAATATTCATTGTATTTCTAGGATCGTAGTAAATTATATTCATAGAACCAAAATGTACGGTAAACAATCTAATTCCAAATGTATTTGGGAACAACGATAACAAATCAAACCGTTATTCAGGAGGAAGTGAGAGGAGATGGAACTCGGGTAACCCTTGCTACTGTTCAGTCCTGAGCCAGATCTATCCAATCCATACCATCCCATCCTCTCTCTAAGATCCATTCTAATATTGTCCACCCACCTACGCCTTGGTTTTCCTTGTGGTCTATTTCCTTCTAGCTTTCCCACCAATATCCTATACGCATTCCTCGTCTCCCCATTCGTGTTACATGCCCTGCCCACCTCATCCTCCTTGACTTGATCATTCTAATTATATTTGGAGAAGAGTACAAATTATGAAGCTCTTCATTGTGCAGTTTTCTCCAACCTCCTGTCACTTCATCCCTCTTCGGTCCAAATATTATCCTCAACACCCTCTTCTCAAACACTCTCAGTTTATCTTCCTCCCTTAATGTCATAGACCAATTCTCACACCCATACAGAACCACAGGCAAAATTATAGTTTTGTATATTCCAAGTTTCCTTTTTGGACAGCAGACGAGAAGACAAAGGTATTAGACTGTCTTGCATATTAAATTACTAAGTGATCATTGTGCGACTTTCGACCACAGTTTCAGCCTGGGAACTGCAATAAAGTGTTTAACAGTATTACGGACTCACGGCACTGATTTGTATATCAGTGTGTCAGAAAATTGCAATTCATCTTAAGTGTTCTTCAATAAGCCAACTGTAAAGTGCTAACCACTGTTGTTACTGCGTGCAAGAGAGTGTTATAGTGTTCATTCTGGCTGTCTGAGCAGGGCCTAGTCAATTGGACCAATGTATACATTGTAAAATATAATTATAAGTTAATATTGAAACAACCAGCATGTTGTTTGAAACATATTACGAAATACTGAGCAAATTGCGTGTCTGTCACTGTACAGAACCCTATGGCAGCTCTTAGCATCATCGTTTTATATCTCTATTTTTCTTCGAAGTGGTCATCTGCCAAGAAATTTCTAGATCTAAATTTTGTATCATCTTTTTTTCCTTCCACCATCTGTACTTTTAGAGCATAACAACAACTCTGTGGCCTGTAGTCCGCAAGCGAGATCGGTGCTTGTCGGCGAAGTTAAAGACAAATTTTGCGGATAGAGGGTGTCACGTGGTCAGCGCAACGGATCCCCACGGCTAGTATTCTCGATTTTCTAGACCGGGTACCTTCAGAACATACCGACAATATTTATTCATCTACTAAAAGATATCGAAATATCATCGCGAATACAATACACATATTTCTTATTTGTGTGTTGTAGCCCTTAGAAGACGTGCACCGTTTTCTGAAGCTGTCAGTTATGCAGGTTTGTTTACAGTGATGATCTCCATAAAATACTGAAAGCTAATCAAAATCGACTATTAACTTCTAAAGAAGATTGACGTTTCGCCTGTGGGTCGTTACAGGGCTTGCTGATGAAATAAGTTCAAAATCGTCAGAGTTTGCCTAGAAAGCAACAATTTTGTGCCCGAAGGGTCTTATGAAAGGAGGAACCCAGAGGAAGGTGAAGGTCGGCGGTTAGAAACCACTACCAAGCAACGGCTTGTGAAGACTGCAACAGAATGAGAAGACCAAGTGTGTCCTATAGTGATTTGTGAAGTGTGTATAACAGTGAGAGAATAATACTTACTTATGTTCTGTAAGAATTAATAAATCCAATTACCGATCTGAACCCCATCTACAGTCACTAAAATGTGTAAAAATTAGCTGTATCTGATTTCTATTAGATAGCTTGGAGTAAAGTGTTAACATTTCTGATATGTTTATAACTGAGAACCTGTTCGAAAGTCTGTCTAGAAATTCTGGTATACTGACTGACTTTTCCACGGTTCTCATCTATCTCTTTCTGCAAGTACCAGGCTAGGCCTTCACTTTAAGCAGGAACCGGCTCCTTCCCAATCCTGTCGATTCCAGTCGGAGTCAACAACAACACACACAAAGTCTCAGAGAGAGGGCAATGCTCACCATGAATTCAGCCATGTCACAGACAAACAGAATCACTAAATACCGCTGTGTACAACCGTGTGGGACAGCAACACCTCTCCAGTCCTCAGCACCAAGAGACTGACCCTACAAGAGTCCATCAAGCACTCACTGCCGTTAAGCTTATCGTTATGACGACACCTCAGGAGACGTGGCAAAACTAAACTGAGACATTCTTCCCTTTATCACAGTTTGTATTCCAGATAAGTACAGTACACAGTGCATACTTAACAGAGCCGACTAAGCTGCCTCAAGAATTACACTTTCAACTTGTGAGGAATGTGATCTTATGGGCTGTAACATCCACAGATGTTTCGGAGATACAAATCATCTCTATCTTCAGAATCGAAGAGTAAACCAAGCAGGCTGCTTATGTTATTGAGGTCAGGTATTTTGGACGAAGATTTTCTTTTAGAATTTCTCATCTAAATTTCAATGGGTTTTGTGCTAGTCGTCACACTTGAATAAATATGTGAGCAGTAGCATGTCTTTATATTTATCTCCAGTCGTACTGGACTGTAATAAAAGAGGGAATGGTCCACAGAAGTTTCGCTGAACTCTCTTTTATGCGTTTATTAATATCGTCTGGAGCCCAGAACAAAGCCGAAATTCAAGAAAACGGAAGTACAGGGAATATATGAGAACCATCTAAATACGTGGCATCAGGTACCCAAATGAATAGAATCAACATCTGTTCTTCGGAGAGAATATTCCTGCTGAGGAACAGAAAGTAACACGAGGATGGGAGACCTACACAGTGAGAATTACAGAAATGTATACGTAGCTCACGAGAACCTTACCACAAGAACCAAAAGGTTCATCCGACAATAAGCCGCGCGACCCTATCCATACACCTTCCACCTCAATATCCATCTTCACGTTCCCTTGATAACTTCTAAGAGTCTGTTCTTCCATCAGATTCCTCTAAACATTAAAAAGTAATATCTTCTGTGATATAGCGCAATGTAGTCTGTTGAAAGTTAACCGACGTTTCGGAAGAAAAATTGCTTCAATCTTCAGGTTGAAAGAGTGAGCCAAGTAACGTTAAGTTCTTGCTCCTCTTAACCCAAAAATAATTTCGACTTTACGTGGTGTTATAAATATGATGGTAAGTGACCTGGTGAATAGAATTTCCTAATAATATATCAATGTTAATCCTCTAGCATAGTTCTTGTAATTTTCTTCTGAAATTAACCATATAAACTAAAACTCAATTTTCACGACCAAGATCTCAAACACTTCAGAACAAGCCTGTTATCATATGATACATATTGTCCAACAAATAAACAAACTGTACATTCATCCAAACAATTTCCACAACTACAAATGAAGTAACACCACTAGAACAGGATGACGGCTACAGTCGTCAAAATATGCGAACTGGTTTGTAACGAACTGGATTTTATGCGTGTGTTTCGCTCTCGGAATGTAATTATGTATAATCGATCATGAGCCCATATTATTTACGTTTATCAGAGTCTCAGTGACGCTGCGCCGTAGTAAATTACAGAACTTTCCCTCTCTTTTAATATGACCCTAAATATAACTTATTTTGAAGCTTCTCATGATTAATATATTTCATTATCACATTTTATTAAACTCGAGGGATGAATACAAAAGTCATTTAAGAACAAGTTTCAGAAGAGATTAATTGGAGCCAAGGAAGAAAATGAACACGGCCCAAGAAGAATTGCGTAATGAGGAACTATTTCATTCGTAGATTCTAAAGGACTCAGGCGGTAGTGCGTAACATTCAGAATTAACTGGATTTTGGACTTTGTCATTGTCAGGTCCGTGGTCCAGTGACTGAGGTTAGGCATTTCTATGGGACCCCAACAGAATAGGTTTCTTCCCCCTCACCTGAGGGACAGAAACAGACCTATTTTCCCAATGTTCTGCTCTCTGTTTTTTTTTAATACCGGACGATAGACAAAGTCCAAAAAGCCAGTAATTTTGAGGATTCTTAATTTGTAATCTTCACTCTATACTGTAATGGCGATTAAGCCAATAAGCAACAGGCCGCGCCATAACTCAAGCGGTTAGTCGTTGACTTCCCACCTCGGCGGCCCGGGTTCGATCCCGGGTCTTGTCAAGTGGGATTTGTGGTGAACAAAGTGGCGCTGGGGCAGGTTTCCTCCGAGTACTTCGGTTTCCCCTGCCAATCTTCATTCCACCTAATTCTACATCATCATAATTACCCGGGACAGGCTACAAGAGGCCAATCAGTGGCTGCCGTGCCGAGTGGACCCAGTTGAAATCCACCCACCACTAAACGAATTAAAAAAAACAATAAACACGGATTCTTTTTCATTTTAATTTCAAAGGGAACTTGAATTTTACGTAGTAAGTCAATTTCTTATTTTATAATATCTGTTTGGTATTGTCTATGCTTATGAGGCTGGCTAGCGATATAATATGCAAACATAATGCGACTCAGGGCGCTATATTACTGCGGGAGCGCACTCCTGTGGCGAGAAACGTGACTATGTTATGGAGTGTGATGAGTGACCGGCGGAATTCTATCTCCCGTTCAGCAGGAACGAGAGACACGCGCGGATCAATTCACGATACAAGACCACACTCGCCCGAACTGTTAGCCCTGTTAATAGATGGGTTATGCTCACGGTTGCAGTGCGCTGTCCATCCTATAGGGGAACTCTCGCGTAATGATCCATGTAAGAGCAACCTCGAGTGTTTACACAACCCTGACAATGTGTCCTGGCCGAATAAATTAATGCCAAAAACTAATGTGCTATAAAGTGTTTCTAACTTTGGGCCGACAGCACAGTGACGATAAGGTAAATCCCAAAATAAACGTGTATTAATATTAGCCCAATATTTGTTCTAATATGTAAACCGTTAATCTGTCACATGTGATTTATATCAGCCGTTGTTATGGTCGTTAAACACTTGAAATGGAAGTCTCGGCTCACTTTATCCGAGCTTGAATGTGGCCCAAATGTATATGTAGTTTCTATGTAGTATTCTGGCTAAATAAACATTGTAACGGATTTGCTCAAACCGTTTCTAGGCAACGGCTCCGTAAACATGTTCAGTTCTTTTCTATTCTACCAAATCAACATCGCTCCTAATTCTTGTAATCTGTAATTTCTGCGATGGGTACCGTGTTGTTACATTGAGAGAATACACAATATGTGTCACATAAAAATTTAAAACAATATTGTGAAGAATATGACCGTTTCTAGGCAACGGTTCCGTAAGAACCTCCTGGAAGCCAGAATAGTGGAACCAGAGAGGATGTCCATTGCTGAGCAACAGTTCCATGAACACAGATTCACAAGTTTTTAAAATTCAAAAGCCTTGTCACCGATTGACACACTTTTCCGCTGCAACGAATATTGACAGAGACACATTCCCGTGACAACGAGAGAATAACAACGGCTAGAGGTGGTGGCCTCTATTAAGTTCTCCCGAAGTTATAAAATGGTGGTTACGTGAGAGCAGAGTATGAGAGCCTTCTATATGCTCTGCCACCTGCCGCGCCGTCTAAGGCATGAACAGCCTTCGCCCGCTCTCACAATGGGATCCTAGGTTCGAATCCGATTCGAGGCATAGATGTGTATATGCGTTTATTCCGTGTGTATGTAGCGGCCTTGCGAAAGGCTGATCTCCTGCTCATGGAGTCCTACCGACTATTTATAAGATTTTTCCCCTTGGCACTACAGCCCCAGCGGGCCTAGGCCTACCTCCATGAACTTCTCCGTTCACTTCGGTTTTTCTAGATCTTACACAAACGGTAGGACTCCTTGGGCGAGTGATCAGCTCGTCGCAAGGCCTCTACCTGTACACAAACACAGAAAAACGCACACAAACATCCATGCCCTGAGTGGGATTCGAACCCACGATCCCGGCTTCCGAGCGAGCGAAGACAGTGCATGCCTTGGACCGCTCGGCTACCGTAACCGGCTCTGTGTAGGATTAAGAAACTGAAAAATTGGCCAAGATTCGAAGGGTTGTAGAGCCATAGAAAGATCTATTAATTAGATAATTAGTATTTCTCATATCCAGGCACAAAAGTACTAATGACTCAGTGTTCATGGATTCTAAGGCTGAGGCCACACGAGGGCACAAAATGCGTCCGTTGTAACGAACGTCGTGACGTCTGTTGTAGAAATAAACAAAAGAGGTGAATGTTACGCTTTCTTCTGGCTCCATTACAGACAAAAAACTATGCACCGAATTCTGCAACTGCGTGGTGTCCTCAGCGACGTCCGTCATAAAGTATGTTCGTTACAACGGACGCATTTTGTTCGCTCGTGTGGCCCCAGCCTAAGGCTTAAAAATGTTGCTTCCGTTATGAACTTGAGACTTCGGAACTCGACCTACAGTATTCAAGGAAGCACCATTTAAAGTTTTAAAAGAAATAACAAATTAGCTAATTCCAAGGTGCAGGGTGTTCAATCGAGACTTAATTTAATGAAACAATCAGCCAAGGGAGGTCCTGATTTTTGCACAAGTACGTCTGTTACTGTTTTCTTAAAAATTTTCCATTGAAATTTATCCTGAACAAACGCTACCTGTGTAACATCAATATTGATAAAAGCACCTTTAATTTGAAAACTTCGTAAGGATTTTTTGACTTACTGTGAATAGTAATACTGAATAAAATACGAGGAAAATTATTTCGTGACTCGAACATTGTGATTTATTACTAAGTGATTTTGGGTCGTTATTAAAACCCGAACCGAATTCTCTTCATTAACTTCGTCCGCAGTAAATCCACGTTTTACGGTCATTATCCGCTAGCTAATTTAGTTCACTTTCGGTTCAACGATTTTTGAGGAAGGACCTACCGTCAGCGTTGTAAAATAAATTTCGTTTAAAGTAAACTTCTATTAGAAATAAATGAATACCAAAGCCAGTGTGAATTGCATGTGTCCCAATTTTGAGCACGGTACAATTTTCAACTGTGGATCTATACATCCACTCCCCCATACGTCATGATGGTGCAGTACTTAATTAGTTAAGTACAGGGACAACTTTACCTTACTTTCACTCACTCACACAGCCGAGCCCTTTTTGAGAAGCTGCCAATTCTACAGCCACTCAAGAACTTCCCAGCATTTTATGGAACCCGAAGGTTCATTACCGGTTTCACAAGAGCCCTCCACTGGTCCCTATGCTTAACCAGATCAATCCAATCCATACCATCCCATCCTGTCTCTCTAAGGTCCATTTTAATATTGTACACCCACCTTAGCTTGGTCTTCTTAGTGGTCTCCTTCCTTCTGGCTGTCCCACAAATAACTTTACCTTACCTAACCGTTTCCAACTCGTCTGATGAGCAAATGAGAACAATCTCTGAGCCAATCAAATTCCGTTATCGTAACTCTCGCAGTGTGTATAGAAATGTACCACAATTTAAAGACAAAAATTCTCGTACATTCGTCACCTATTAATCGGCGTTAATTGGTTGCATGAAACGCTGTCCATTAGCGATTCGTTGGTTAACGAACCAACATTAATACATTCTCTTTCAATTGTACGGTAATGATTTTACTGATGAGAAGCAGTGAAGTTTGGTAAGACTGCGCGCTATCGGGATCTGTGGCCGACTTGACTGGATCTGTAAACGTTTGCAATGGGCGCCCTTCCATCAGCGGAGGCTGACTATGCATTAGGGATTAGCTTCTACGGGCGGGTTTCTCTACTCCAAGCCTGGAGTCTCTGTGCTTAATTAATTAAGCACTACGTCATAAAAATATACGGGGAAGTGGAGGTACAGCCTCATCATCTTTACCGCGGCACTATGTGGAGTGAATTGCAGGAGCGAATCACGCTTATTGGCTTAGAGTGAGAGCGTCACAACCTCGTGTGACTGCATAATCAAAGCGACTAGACAAGGTATTTGCAAACTTACAAACTTAATGCAGTAATCTATCCGACTAGCGAGTCTGTCGGTCTGTCGGTTAGCCGGTCGGTCTGTCGGTCGGTTGGTCGGGCGGTCTGTCGGTTTGTTTGTTAATATTATATCTGTGCTTCGTGTAATGGCAAAATGTTATAGCATTACACACTTATTGGCATAAGACAAGTGAAAGCAATTTTGGCTAACCAAAACTAACATGTCGTCCAGTTCTTATTTTTCAGAGAAATATCCCAGAACCACTGAATAGCTACACGGAACATGAATTCTGATTCTGGATGTTTTCTAGGAAACCATAATTCAGCTCGTCCCCGTGTTACGAATATTCAAATGGCTGTGTGACTTCGAATAATCAGCGATTAGTCTCACGTACAAAGCAGCGCAAGAGCAGAGAAGTTGTGAGCGTGAAAGGAATATATGTTGTGCACGGACATATGTTTCTCTTGTCAGAAGTAGAGACTCGAGACCTCATATGGGAGTCGGACGAACCGTTTGAACCAACCTTTCTTCGTCCTCAGTTTTATAAAGTCATTATAGAAACAGCCCCATACGCAAGTATTCACTTTGTACTCATGTGCCATCTGTGAGGAATTCTTATAACCACGCGCACTAGGGCACAGAATAAGAAACTGCACATGTGCTGCACACGCGATGACGGGAAGGGTCAGTGTTGCATATCCCAGCATAATAATACACAGGTGAATAACGTAACATTAATTGAAATTACATCTGGACATTTCTGTTACGTCTTGTCACGCTGTTACATATTGTCACGATTTATGGGCGTGACTAACGAGACGGGTTTGGATTGGTAATTTAATTTATTGATCACTCCTTGTACAATCACTCGTAATCACAATCAATCTTCACCCGGGTTCTTCTTCCTTGACTGCCTAGGTCTCACTCTCTTCTTACTCTGATTCTGTCCTGTAATACTTACAAAGCCTAGAGGCAGACCCACAGAGAACATGTCCGTTTCCTAGCAGTGGATGTCTACTGTTGTCCAGAACACGCGTCTACCGGTCCGTTACCTAGCAATGGATGTCCTACTGCTGAGCGCTTGTGTCACGGAAACGTGTCTGCTTACTCGTTGCCAGCACTGGGTCTACATGTCACAATATAAATGTGACAGCGTTGGAGGTATTAACATGCTTATGAAATGTACATAGTGGTGTGTTTGATGTTCCACACTTTGGCGTGTCTGCTCAGTTTACATTCTGCCGCCCACCGCACTTCGATATGTAGATACTGAGTTAATTTTGCAAACAATAAATGCATAAACGATTTGTTTACAAACGTTTCAATTTTACACAATAAGCTGACTTAAGACAGACGTTACTCAGGTAGGAGCACATGTTAAGAAGTTGACTGCAGAGAAGATGTGTCAAGTTTCTCCGCACCCCCCTATTCATTGGGATGTTCAGTATCACATATATTGCCTTCAGTTGTCCCCGAACATTCTCTTATCAGTAAAAGTCCCAGACGTTTCTTAAGTGAGATAAAATTTGTACTAGCAGCGTCAGAGTTTCAACACCGACAAGAATTTGAAATCTGAATTTGGCTTTCCTTCACTACACGTTGTTCACCTCTGGCCTATGTCATCCAACGATTGTTTATGGTATATAAAAACTATAAGAAAAAGACACTTGTATGTTTCTGCCTTGTAGCCAGAATCCTTGTTAAATTTTTAATATAAAGATAGCCAACTGCGTAGGTTTCTAAAAATTGTTTTCTACACTTAGTTTTCTGAACTTATCATCCATAGCCTAGTGTTCTAAACCACAAAACATGGTTTCGGGTGCTGGAACCGCTCTCGCTCTCAGGTGGGTGTGAGGATAACAGTTATATTCATTAGAAAATCCTGATGTCTACACTAGACGTCCAAACAGGTACTCCACATATCGAGATGCTGAAAGGCTACACCCTATTTTATAATATCAGACCATGGACAACAACGAGCAAGTTAGTACCGCTAATTAAAACTTTCACATTCTATTACTTATTTACTTACTTACTTACTCACTCATGGAGCTGAGCCCTTCTGGAGGAGCCGCCAATTCTGCAGCTACTCAAGAATTTCCCAGCATTTTATGGAACCCGAAGGTTCATCAGCGTGTTCACAAGAGTCCTCCACTGGTCCCTATCCTGAGCCAGATCTATCCAATCCATACCATCCCATCCTATCTCTCTAGTATCCATTCTAATATTGTCCACCCACCTACTCCTTGGTCTTCCTTGTGGTCTCTTTCCTTCTGGCTTTCCCACCAATATCCTATACGAATTCCTCGTCTCTCCCATTCGTGCTACATGACCTGCCCACCTCATCCTCCTTGACTTGATCATTCTAATTATATTTCACATTCTATGATGAAATTCAAAAACACATTAAATTCTAACAATATTTTATACCGTTCAGTACTGAATTTCTTTCATCTTCTCTTCAGTACAAAGATGCAAGGATCAAAATATACAATATTAAACAGAACTCAGATATTACGCCCTAATCCAGGCCATTCTACGAAGGTTATGAAGTTACGATTCCATGGGTGATTTATGATTTCGACAAAAGCATCCTCTGTTATCAAATTGAGACACTTAATATCCAAAATTGTTCAGTACTTGCGTCGGCAGGTATCGCGCCCAGCTTCCAACGTTTTGAGATTGGAAGCACGTGGTTTAATGGTAGTACTGCTAGATGGCAGGGACGCCTCAATGTAGTTTTATGATCAATATTCTCCGTTATTTGTTTAGCTCGTCACAGACTAGCGGCATTTTAAGCCAACACTGCTAGAACGAGGTAGATGCAATTTGTAAATCGGTAATTTATGATAAACTTCAGCTATTGTGTATGAGAGAACTTCTAGTAATTATGATAAACTACTTTCTGAATCCCATTGTTCTTATCTAAACTGAGAGAAATAGGTCTCCGGGTAGCGTTAATAGCAACAAATGTATTGTTCAAATCACGACTACAAGTTAAACCAGCGTATTCACTATGTGTGTGTGTGTGTGTGTGTGTGAACAGCACTCTTCCTGTCCTTTTAAGCCCAGAGATAAACCTCACGTTTTACCCAGTCTCAGATCAGAGCTTAGTCATCTCGCTGCTGATCCTTACCTGAAGGCATTACACTAACATGTAGCCACCAAAACCTGGCG
The DNA here is from genome assembly GCF_002891405.2 of Cryptotermes secundus. Classification (NCBI taxonomy): domain Eukaryota; kingdom Metazoa; phylum Arthropoda; class Insecta; order Blattodea; family Kalotermitidae; genus Cryptotermes; species Cryptotermes secundus. The sequence continues at coordinate 1,390,649 of NW_019739229.1, read as the reverse complement.
ACTACTGGCGCCCAAATATGTCCTTCTGCCTTCCCAACCAATCATGTCAACACCAACGCGAATGGGAAGGAGATAAGTCCAAGTACATCAGCAGCGGAGAGCACCCCACTCTCGTACGGCCTATCTCCGAAGAGCGACCCAGTAACGTGAGACATCAGCAGCGGCATCTCCGAACACGGAGATAAAGACAGCGACGGCAGCCGAACTGTTAATGCTGACGTGACATCGCAGGGCTGCCCAGTGCGCGGCTGCACCTCAGAAGGGGCATGAAGAACAGGTATAGGAAGATACCAATGTCTGGGAAAATTGACAAACCTTGATTTGAGGTTCGTGTAACTTTTTTTGTCGTGGATTATCTAACGACGTGTCAGTATCAATTTATACAGCATCGGATGACAGGATGAACAAAGGATGTTGAATATGAAAGAATATGAAAACAGGCTGTCGTAGTCTATACGTGGCCTGGAGGAACTGAGAATAATCACGAATGGACTCAGAATAGACTGTAATCTGGTCGAAGTCCTAATCCAGCTTATCACGAAATGCAGTCCACAGTTTTCCATGTCTATCTTTATGAAAATGAGAAATCGTGTTGGACAGGGATGAAGCAAAACAGACAACTTGCTGACAACGTTTAGCGCAGGCTGCCAATGACGAGGTCAGTTTCGAGATGAAGTATTCTGACTAACCAATATTATACTTCCCCATTATGCAGTGTGTGATTAGGACGTATAATGAATACTGATAGGTTCGAAATTATGTATAAAATGTAGACGAGAGTAATATTATAAATACCGAATAACGGAGGCACGCGGTAGTGAAGTTGGTTGAGGCACTATGCTACAAACTAGAAGTCGCGGGTTCAATTCATAACGAAGCCATTGGATTTTTTCGATTTACCTAATCCTTGCAATTGTATTGTGGCCCTGTTGTCGACTCAGCCTCTAACAGAAATTAGTACCAGCAATCTTCCAGGGAAGTAAAGGGCGACAGGAGCGTAAGGCTGACAACCTCAACGCCATTTGTGAGTCGACTGTCTAGAAAATGTGGGAGCCTCGACGTCTCACAACCCTATGGGCCTCAATGGTTTTTTTACATGGATAGCGTTACACTTTTTTATGCTTTATACAGAATATAATAAAAACCTAAATATATTCATTTGTACTCATTTTTTTTAATTCGCTTAGTCGGGGGTTGAGTCCAACTGGGTCCAATGATTGGCCTATTGTACCTTCTCCGGGCGATTATGATGATGGAGAATTTAGTGTAATAAGATTGGCAGAGGAGACTGAAGTTCTCAGATAAAACCCGCCCCAGCGCCACTTTGTCCACCATAAATCCCATTTGACCAGACCCGGTATCGAACGCGGCCCTCCGCGGTGGGAAGCCAGCGACTAACCGCTTGAGCAATTGTACTCTTTACTTTCAAATATATTGAAAAGAAAGAGATATAACTTTTTTCAACTTTGATTATTGTTATGTTTAAGTTTAAATATTGTTTAGTTTCAAGATCAAAGAGATATATTTCACTCTCGGACGCACTTTGACGACCTTGAGTCCACAGATCTCTGAAATTTAATTTGTTGGTCTGAAGGCTGCGCTTGAAATACGCAACAATTCCCAAAACTGGCAACCCGAGTGTTTGAGGATTTCCGTACTTGGATACCTGAATGATTTTGAATCAATAGATATGGCAAGTTTAATATTATTCTACTGGCTTACAGATAAATTATTTTCTTAATATGCACCTATTCTATTTTCTTAATTTCTTTGGTCCTCTTTTTCTTCTTTGTTTGGAAAGCTCAAAGAAACTCGAAAACAATATATAGTACCTCGTAGTTGGGGACTCTATACAAGCCTATCGAATATGAGATAAAATTTTGACGGATGTATTTAGCCACTGTGTACACTGCAATTCATATCACGAACACTGTTCTGTGTATATACTGAAGTACATTTCGTCGTCCAAATATCCCGCGGGTTGGAAATTAGGTGTTTTGTTACAAATAAAGCGATGGAGATGCGTCAATATTTATTACGTTACAATATGGCGCCATGTCAGGCGTGCTTTATAAATCAAGAGAATAGGGCTTAGGGTGAGGTCATTTTTGTAGCTCAGTCTGTACGTGTTTCTGCCCATCCGTCTCTCTATCACTAAGAATCAGTACCTAAACTTCTGTCAGATTTTCTAAGAACTGAACGTGCGGAACCTGCACTGAAATTTATTGGGCAATTCTGACCTTCATTTTCCAAATCCAAAATTAAGCTTATATTTTATGTGAATGGGCTTCTCCATACGCACAACGAACTGCTTGGATTTTTTTTATTGAAAAGCTATATGGAAAATATCTGCCAAACGTCGCTGGTTCAGATTGAATACAGATATCTGATTGACCCATGATAAAGCCTGGTTTATATAAAGCCACAAATGGACTCTTCCATATATGCAATAAAACGTTTCGCAGATTATTTTCAATGCAATATGGGGCATTTCCGCCAAAATTTGCTGGAAATTCAAATTGGGTGCACAGAACACAGCATCACAGAAATACATACCCCTTGTATGTGCAAACACTCCAACAGTAAAACTGAGATTAAACAACAAGTACTACAGCAGGGGGAGTGGCAGAGGGCAAGGGACGTAGCGATATTACATTGAACATTCTCTCGTAGAGGACACCGACAAAAAAGAACAGTATGGGTCTCGACCAATTTCGAGCTCTGCCTGTTTAGCGCAACACGACGGGAAAACTTTAGGCGGGGTGGGGGTATATCCCTCTACATCCATCACTTAGGTATTTAACGGATGTCAGTGGTAAACTTCACACTCCGGCCGTTTTATTCCCGCAGAATGAGCTCCAGTAGCAATTGGACAGAAGCCTGGATGGGGCCCCGAAATTCTCTAGTCTTCCTGTCCAGAACCTAGTACATTGCCAGGATTTTATGTAGTGCGTCTATAGAAGGGGTTTAGATTGGTAATTGAANTATATATCGATCCGGTGTGACGGTAAAACTAATATGCCATCTGTTACTGGCAAGAAGAACTACATCTACGCTGTGTTGAGCAATCGGTAAAGTGCTGTCATCTCTGACGTCTCTGCTGCACTGGTAAAACTATTAAAATTATTTTGAAATGAAAACAATAATTATTTTCCAAATGAACCACATACACGATTCGAAATCTGAAGCTGTCTCACAAAAATCTGTATATATCCTAATTTCAATGTGAAATGGTATGGAACAGCGTGTTTAGTAATAGTACGAAATCTTCTTCATAGGTGGCAGAAGCAACTTTACATGAGTAAACTACGGGCATGATTCCAATTTCTCCTGCTATTCACACGTTCCACTTCTGAAGGAAAGGGCAATATAAACTCTATGATTCTGAAATGTCCGAACATTTGTTAAGTAAGTGTACGTGTACATCCGGCTGAATCAAAATTAGTCAACGGTTCGTCTAGGATATTCCGAAATCATACACACCTCAGACACCTAGACATTGGCACTCAACATCGGAGATTTTAGTTTGATGACTGCAACGTGTACATGCCAAGTGCAATAAAGGAATATTCTGTCCCGAGTACCTCGTTTTATGCTGATATCAATGTCGTATTGTTACAAATCGACTTATCGCGCCTGTATTCCATACGACGGGCCCGAATGTTGTAGCCTCGTGAGTCCTTCACTTGGCTGCGCTGATGGGAACAATGTTACGCATACATTCACTTGTTCTCTCAAGTCGCTTCGCGTTCATCTTGTTATTATAGCACTTGCTCAGAATTAGGCCTAAGGACAGGATCTATGGTTCATATATTCACGTTATGAGTTAATGGCTTGGGCTAACGGCTTGCAGTAAGTGTTACTTCTGTGTCCTATAGCTAAGTGATCTGGAATAGAGATAGAATTAAAGATTTGCAGTAAGTGTTGTTGCTGGCCCCTGTAGCTAATTGCTGCGGGAAAGAGAGTTAAGGGTTTACAGTAAGTGCGTCTTTTATATACATAAAGTATAAAGCTATCCGTGTAACAGGCCGTGGAGGCCCATAGGGTTGTAAGATGTTGAGATTCCCACATTTTCTAGACAATGGGCTCCAACAACATTCCAGGAACATTCCTGGTACTCATTTCTGCTAGAGACTGAATCGACCCCAGGGCCATAGTGCGGTTGAAAGGATTAGGCCAAATGAAAAAATCCACCTCATCGAGATTCGATCCCACGACCTTCCAGCTTGTAGCATAGTGTCTCAAACAACTACGCTACAGCGTGTCCTCGCTACTGTTATATACTGTAAATGAATTCTACGGAAAAGAGACAGAGTTAAGTGTTCCCAGTATGCCCCCCAGTTACTTGCTATGAAATATGCTTGGATCCTAGCGTTTGCTGCAACTGCTATTGTTAAACCTCGTAGCTAAATGATATAGAAGAATGCTGGAGCTAAGTGTTCGCAGAAAATGTTATTGCTGTGCCCTGCAACTAAATCCTATGGAAAAGGGTGTAGGGATAAGCCTGCTCTTTGGGGACGTGACTAAGCAATAAGGGCTAACTCTCCTGCAAAGTGAAAGAGTAAGGCAAATGACTTAGGCTGGAGCTATTTTATTATGGAAAGCTTCAAGAGGAGAGCTACGCCATTACGAAAGGCGCAAATATAAAATGAATACCAATTTGTCTTTATAACTCGTATTTGCAACTGTTGCTAGCCCTGTATCTTGTCTGTGTTACGTAACATATGGTATAATGGGAACGTTTTATTCGGGAAGTGATGGGTTCGAACCCCTGAAGGACATCAGCAGTACTGACTGACCTTTTTCGTGATTTTCCACAGTACCTCAATGCTAATGTCAGGAGAGGACCTTCTTCAGACCAGTAGAGCAGCCTCCTAAAAACCATTTTATCATTTATCCTACCGTCTGATGTTACGTACTGTGGACACTGACAGCGTCGTTGAATAACCCACTGAAAAGTCTTCATGTTCTCTCAGTGAACGGGTTGACTAGCAGGGAACTTGTACCTAAGAATAAATGCCTTTGGTTGAAAATATATGACTGAGGTTCCATACTTTGTGTCTGCCTAATATTATTAGTGAGAATAAAAAAGCAAATAAAGGAAGGTTATGTAGCACAGATGGTTAGAAGTTAAGCGTAAGTACGTATCAGGTACTCGTGTTAGGTGGCAATCTTTACGGGAAAGACCAATTGTGAGGCCTATGATAACAGAAGAGACCCTAGGAAACTGTGTGCGATGGTGAGCAGTTAAAGCGAAAATATGTTCAAATGACTTGCCTTTACGAACACGGTAACGAGTTCTTGGGCTCCGTAAAAGCGTACAATTTCTTAAACGCCTATGCGACTCTCGACTTCTAAAAATCTCCGCACAGATTACAACATGGAATACACCTTCCCCTTCTGCCATTTTGGAACAGTCAACTGCTATGAAGAAGTCACTTATAATTTTGTTTCTTTTTGAACTAAAGAAAAGAGTGAATTTAATGGAAAGGAGACCTCTGTTCTAAAAATGGGACTGCACAACCTGTCTTGAATGAAATGGGTTGTGCTTACAATGTACAGCATTCTTCGCGTAAGCTTGTAGAAACAGGAACAATGGCTCAACCTGAATATATACCTTGTATATCTATATGAAGTGTAGGACACTAGATGCCCTACAAAACGCCTGATACAATCTGCAATACTGCTTGCATTTGTCCTGCAATGCTCCCACACAACAGATGGTAAGAAACTGTAAAAATATTTGCATTGTTATTATGCTCTGATTCGCCAATAAAATACAACAAATCTTCAATCGAGGTTCCCGGTTCGAAACGCGGTTTGAGCAGAAGTTATCGTGACTCAGATTTTTTGTCAATCTCCTCAGTCCAGTTGAATTCAAGGATGAAACATTCAGATTAACAATGGAAATTTCCTTCATAAAATTTCAAATTCACTGAACGCTATCACAATATCATAACTTTCGACGCTAAATAGTGGCTGCTATTGCATGGCGTCCTTAAGTAAGTTCCCGAATTGGAAAGAAGGCACGCAGCACAAGACACAGCAGGAGAGAACACAATCCACCAACTCAAACGCACATGCGCATCGAGGGGACTTATCTTTAACATAAGCAGCAACAGAATACAGCAGTTTCCTCACAAATGATTTTAACACTTGATGATGACCACATTGGTCGAAACATTTAGTAATGGACTGTTAAACTTTTAAAGTTGATAAAATGTTGGAGTCGGGGTAGCGTAGTCGGTATAGCGACTGGCTACGGGATGGACGACTGAGGTGGCGGAGTTCGAGTCCTGGTAGCATCAAGAACTTTCTCTTCTCCAAATCGTCCAGCTGGCGTCCACCCAACCTCCTATCCAATGTGTACCGGGGACTTTTCCCCGGGGTTAAAGCGGGTGGGGCGTGAAGCTGACCACTTACCTGCAGGTAGTGCCGAGGTCAAGAAAACGTCGATCTGTTTAGCCAGTCTCCAACATGCCTTCATGGCGTAATGCTTAATTAGTTACTCGTAAGTTATCTAAAATTCTATACGACACAGTGTTGCACGTGAGACTGTAAATTTACACTAAGTGTAAAGCGCAACAGGACGTCATGAGGATCCACAATATCTCTGGTTATCTACAGTTTTATAGCAAATATATAGGAAGCACCCGACATACAGAATTCAAGCGACTGTCGCTCGGGTATTATAGTCCACACGCTGAAGGGAGCTGTAACATCGTCATTCCTCACCATTCATCGCTTTGTTTCGTCCATACAATTCATGTCCTTAATGTCCATCATTCCGTCATCTCCCTGGTCTGTCAGGTGGCCGTTTTCTGTGAGATTCATCCATTAGACCTCTTCTCGTTTGTTTATATCGCATTCGAGCCACTGACTATTGTGTGGTATTAGAAACGCAGACAGGTTACCCAATCCTGGCACTGAACACGTTCGTTAGTTAGCTTGCCTCTCACTCGTTTTTCGTTTCTTCGTTATATCCTATCACTTCTTTCTCCATCCTCCAAGTGTTACATTTCCAAAAGATTTCCTCGATCAGAAATATATATGAAATTTTTGTCTCCTTTTCCGAACTAAATTTCAGTATTACTAATACGAATTGGACAATCTCATGAGCCATTTACATTCAATTTACACGTTCATAAAATTTTTCAATAATATCTTACCCCCACAACCTTCACAGTCTTCTTCAAGTAATGTGCCTCTTGCTGTAACGAAGCCGAATTCAAGGCTTAGTTAAAAATGAATTCATCACTGGGTTTAATTAAGCATTACGCCGTGAAGACATGGAGACATAGCTCCATGCATTCGTAAAATTGGTATAAATGGAGGTGGGCGGCCAGCTTCACGCTTCCTCCACTATAGCCTTAGGGACACGGTCTAAGGTATCCATTATAAAGGAGGAAAAGTTTGGCGCCGTTGCTGCACAAAAGAGAATAATGTTCTATCCAGCCAATTGCGCAGCTACTATACCGACTGAGCTTTTCGGGCTCCACGTGATTAAGTAATGCTGTCGATGGTGACTACTTGAATTATCTCCGTAATGCTCCGTTAGTGACGTGATGAATACTGCTATAAATTTGTCATTGAGCTTTGAAACAAATTGCACATCAATTTGTTAGTGAGTTTCCTATTGTTTACTCATTCCTTCTTCTTATTACTCTGCCCCCCCCC